>NC_038047.1:13029024-13297460 GCF_002211085.1 Panicum hallii | reverse complement strand
CCTACTTGACCAATATTTGACAGCAGCCTCTAGCAAGACATGTCAACTCCTATGCGCGCATAAAGATTGTATCAGACGAGCCGTCACAATTTCATATACATGCTATTCCCTTTGCCTCACGATATTTGGTCTAGCTCCAAGCTGATCTCTCTTTCTTGATGCCGTGATCCAGAATCCTTGGTTAACACTTAACCCTAGCACGGCCATACATTTCTTGATTCGATGACTCAAGGGTCCTAGAGATATCACTCTCAAGCAGAGAGGGGCAAATCCCATCTTGACCGACTATGTCTCACAGCATGCTTCTTGACAAACCCGAGAACCACCTTTATGACTACCCAGTTACGGAGTAGCGTTTGATGGCTTCTAAGTAGGTCGGTTCACATCTTGAGTACATGCAACAATCTCAGGTCTAAGGACACAACATACACATTGTATGATGAGAAATCACTATTTCTTGAGTTGGGTCGGTCTAGCCTCATATAATACATGCGCCCACATTATTAGTTTGATATCTCCATGTCTATGACTTGTGAAACACAGTCATCAACTAATACATGTGCTAGTCTAATATTCATATGTGTCCATTCATGAACTCCGACTAGGAACAATTTTAGAATAACCATACAAGTAAAGAGTCTCACAAACAATTCACATAATTGTCAATCAATACAAGTTGCCTTTCATGGATATTCAATGAACACATAATACATCATGGATACAAGGAAATATGATCATCTCTATGATTACCTTTAGGGCATATTTCTAACACCTCCAGGTCACCGTGATCGTCTAGGTGCCGTCAAACACCAACAATAACAAGCCCCTAAGGTTTTGCTTGACCTACATTAAGCTGGCCTAAGTTTGAAGCACACTTTCTACTCTGAAATGAACTTGTTCATCTTGTTGGATCAAATCATAAGCTATAGATCTTCTACTCTTAGCTCAAACTCTCTCTAAGCAATTATAGGCTGGCCTTAGGTATTTAGGATGTCAAAGGCAGCTCAAGAGACCTAGGGGAAGTACTTATATAGGCTAGAGAACCAGCCATAGCTGTTCCTAACAACTTCCCTGAAAACCTTAAAGAGTCAGATGAATCGATACCAAGTATCGGATGATCCGGTCACATTGAGCCAAAATACTAGCCATTAAACCCTAGCTGCCTCTTTATGCTGGCATCATTGCACCAACGTATTGCACGGGTATTGCATGATCCGGTGCTGAAGAGACTTCCTTATGTTGCTAGAACATGCTATGTGCATGATCAAATGATGATTAGTCTGATACTCCGTGTAGTACTATCGGATGATCCGGTACTTATAGCATTTTCCCTTTGCCTTCAACCATCAAACATGCTCTCTAAGTAATCGAACCACGATTACACTGATACCCTTGTTCATAGTACTGGATAATCTAGTACTAAAGCACTTCCTGCACTTGATTGTCGTCTGAATTCTACATTAGTCCGCATCGTTCCCGTTTCATAGTGTTGGTTTATCCGATGCCCTGTTTCATCTTCTTCCTTGATTGAATGAATGTGCGATGACATAAAATTTTGATTTCTTCCATTTCCAATTGTTTCCTTAACTTCTTTGAGCTGTCTAGTATTGAGCTTGAGTAAGTGTGCATCTATTTTAAGACCAAGCTTTGCTACGTCAAGCTACTAACTCATAAGCCCCCTTTAATAGTACGATCAAAGACTTAAAACTATAAAACCTGAACTAAATCAAGTGTCCCACATCTCCTCGTGACAGTTGATACTAGAAAGGTCCTTAATCTCCATGTCCAATTCCTTGGCCAGTATTTCAATGCAAATTGAAGGGTCTCCTTTCATATTGCATATTCTAACATAACAAAAATAATGATTATCCCTTCAAAACATACGTTAGCCACATATGGTTGCCATTAATCATCGAAACTTACCATGCAACTATCGGCCTAGATGCTTTCACAGTTTCAAAATAAGTTTCTTGATTTCTCTCCCTCCAATGTCTCACCTCTCTCTACTGTCCTCCTCTCCATCCCTTGGAATAGATCCAGGAGCCTCTACAGCTCTGCTGCAACTTCCAGAGCTTTCCTCTTTTCTCAAGTTTGCTTGCTTGCTTTACGACTTCTCACACGAAGTCTGGCTGACTGCACTCTCCGCTCTGCACTCATCATCCTCAGTTTTCTCATCCTCGCGATTGCTTTAGTCACTCAAGCTCGCGGCTATGACATTTACGGAGTACGGACATAAACCCTTCCTGTTCTAAACATGTTCATCTTCTATCTTGTTCCTCGGTTCCTCCTTCGAGGATTGAAGTGGGTGGCAATGTGTGAAAGCCAGCGATTCGCAGAATGGGCTTTGGGATTCACATCATCCTACACCAAAGCATGTGCAGTTTATCGATCATTATGTGCATTTTAGGAGTACGAGGATCGGGATGAGAATTTGAGGTAAGTTTAAAGATCGGGTTAAGAGCATAGTAAAGTTTAAGAACTATTATATCCATTTTTAAAGTATTAGGACTGGGATAAGAACTCAGAACAAGTTTAAGGATTGTCTATCGAATTTACTCTTTAGTTCTTAACCATGTAATAGAAAGCTGATCTGGTTCACCAATAACCAATCAGCCAGCTGCAAATAAACGGAAATCATGGAACGTAACGGCTTCCTACCAAAATGGCAGCCGCTCGACGCTTGCGCTGTCTCTAGTGATTCACAAGCTCCCTGCCAATGCCCGTCGGGGGAGAGGAACACACGGGTGACGACTGAGCAGCTAGCCGATCATAAGAATAAGCCGCAACACCAACAACCGGAAATGGATTTAGATCGAGTGCGCACGGAATTATAACTGAATGGCACTATTTATCATATATTAATTTAAATTCAACCACAAATACAGCTATTATCAGATACGAATACAAAGCAGTACAAAATAGATATTTTGAATTTATTTCCGCATTTGGATACCTACTCAATTTGGAAGATAACAAGTATGATGATGTCTTATCAATGGTTTTAATAGAACAACATTATTATACAAGTACATGTAATAATTAACTTGTGAGTACATAACATATGTACATAAAGATAGCTCATCGAAAATAGCATACTTACCAACAAATATTCTAATAATATAAAAAGATAAATATTGTTTCACCAATTTTCAAATCGATATGATTAGCCATACCAAAATCAGCAAAAACTTTAATCTTTATAACATTATTAATATTAAAATTAGTATCTTTAATCATCAGCTATACAGATAACTTCTAAATAGATACAACTTTAGCAGTATTAAATTCATACCATGAGTCATTTGTCATATATATAACTTTTAAATAGCTTAAATTGTGTGCATCATTGCTTGTATTAAATTTAATGTCATTGTCATAGTAATTTTTTTTAAGGTAAAACTATGGGGGAGTTCCCCGCAGCGCTTGGCGTTAAAATAAGAGATATGTACAGGGTAAAGGGATACTTACAAAAAAGAAATTAAAGAAAGGAAAGCAGATGATTACAACATTGTCTCAAGCCATTGAAAAATAACAGGACGTAGATCCTCTCTAACCCTATGTAGCTGGAGAGCAACCTGATCTTTGAACCTCAAGGTCCAAAGCATGTTGGAGTAGCCCCATCAAAGACTGGCATTTCTTAGATTCCATATTTCCCAAGCCGCAATAATGAAGACTTCCATAAATAAAGTGATGTGTGAGGCCTGCCTTGTTTCTATGATTCTCAAGCATGAATATCAGCCGTGTGTACCAACTGAATGCCCAATTTCTGCCAGCAACTCACAGCAAAAGAGCAGGTAAATAACAGATGATCAATGTCTTCTTCATATGCAACCGAACAAAGAACACAATGATAATTAGGGCTGAACATTATAATTCCTCCTCCTCAACATGTTTCTAGTATTGAGCCGGTCCACAACCATCAACCATGCAAAGAATTTTAATCTGGGCGTACATTTAAGGACCATTGGCCAATGGTCCTTAAACCGAAGGAAAAGGGGGGCTGCGAGGTTGCCACCCTTCCTGCTGGTGTCATTTGCCCGCCAAAGATATTATTTCCAAGCTCTATCTATGTTGTCAAAAACCCCAATGGGGAACTTGAGGGTGCCTATGCCATAGGTTACAGGAGTGATCACAGAATTAACCATTTCTATGTGACCAGCGTATGAAAGCAAAGAGGAATAATGTCACGGGAGACAAGGTTTGAGGAAGGAATCTGGCGTAGATTGTATTTGAAACTGGTTACAGGACGTGGCCCTGGACCTCGCCGGTGCGGTGGAGCCGTGGTGAACTCAACAACGCACCAGGACGGCAGGGCAACGAGGAAGAAGATGAATCAATCTAATGCCTGCCTAACTTCTCGCAGGGTCACGGCTTATATGATGCCGAGCCCATGCACATCTCAACCAACTTATTCTCCAAGCTAAACAAGCTAATAAACTAGCTAACCAAACCAACGAACTAAACTTATCTCTAGATATCTGTTGAGATCTTCCACGAAAAACCATCCCAGCTATTCCTACGGTCCAACGATTTGTCCTGCCTTCTGTTTCTTGTGCCGGCTGTATGTCAGGCGCCACATGACAAATAAGCAGATAATCTCCTCTCTATTTGGTCCAGGATTGGTGCAAGATCTTCCATTCTTGGCTTTGTTGTAGCCGTGGGTAAACCTAGATAAGTGAATGGCATGGTGCCTATCTGACATTCCATTAAACCAGCGAGAGTAGCCATCTTTGCATCAGGCACATTGATAGGGACAATTAGTGACTTGTGGAAGTTCACTTTAAGATTTGTGGATGTTGCAAAATCACATAGTAAATTTTTGAGACAGAGCAATTGGTCAGGATCTGCTTGCATCAGCAAAAGTGTGTCATCTGCGTACTGAATTATAGGAAAATCAGCACAGGGTTGTGGAATTGGTATTGTGAGGTCACCCTTCTGACATGCATCATTAACCACGAATTGCAAAAGTTCAGCAGCTAGGACAAAGAGCAAGGGAGAGAGCAGGTCCCCTTGTCTGGCTCCTCTTTTGCATTTGAACTGTTTCCCTGGAACTCCGTTTAGTAGGACTTGTGAAGTTTCGGATGAAAGAGTCATTGTTGTCCACTTTAGCCATTTATCATGGAATCCCATATGCTTCATGACCGTTAGAATTGCACCATGCTCCACGGTGTTGAAGGCTTTTGCAAAATCCAGCTTCAAAATGATTATTTCTCTCTTACTTCTGTGGCATTGATGAATGTACTCAAAACTCCATGGTAGACAGTCTTGGATGGACCTACTTCTTATGAAACCATATTGGTTTGCATGCAAGATTTTCAAAATTACTAGCTGCAGCCTTTCAGCTAATAACTTGGTCAATGTTTTGAGATTACCATTCAACAAAGAGATTGGCCGGTAGTCATTGACAGACTCTGGATGATTCACCTTGGGGACCAGTGTTATGAAGGAGCCATTTATACTTTCCAAGTCCACTGCACAATCAATGAAATCAAAACACAGTTTATAGTAATCTACCTTAATCAAATGCCAGCATTTCTTCAAAAATAGGCCATTAAACCCATCAGGACCAGGTGCTTTATCTGGAGGAGTTGTTCTAATTACTCTGTCAATTTCTTCCTTGGTGAAAGGTTGCACCAGACTGCTAAGGTCAACCTCAACTGAAATCAAAGTATCCAAATCAAAACTCATTTGGGTTTGGACTTTACAACCATGCGGTTCCTGTATAAGCAACTTTACCTTCATGGTCAAAAACCTCCAAGCCAGTATCATCTTTCAACTGTGTGATTGCATTCTTCCAGAAAGTAATTGTGGCCATTGCGTGGAAAAATTTTGTACATTCATCACCCAACTTGATCCTATTTACTGTATAAATCCCTTCCTCCAATAAATATTCTTGTACCGCAGCAGAGTTTGCAGTGCTTCTTGACAATGTTTCTTAAATTCCATTCTGGTGCAAACAGCACTCTACACTCTTCTAAACAATCCATATAAAAGATGACATTATTGCAGGTTGTGATCAACCCACTAAAGTTTGACAATTGCCTGCTCCAGTATTTTAAATCATGTATCAGGTTTTTAAGCTTGCCAGCTAAAATGGAAGCTAAATCTCTGTTATTTCTTACTGACTTGCACCATGCCTGATGTACCACTTCTACAAAACCAGGGTGTTGTGTCCAGTAATTTTCGAAACAAAAAATGTTGAACTTTGGTATCTTGGTGCCTATCGCAATCTTACAGGGTATGTGGTCCGAGGTTATCTTTGCTAGAGGCAGGACAAGGGTGTTAGGAAACTAAAGTGTGTCCAATTCACCGATTCAAAAACCAATCGAGCTGCTCTAGTAATGGATCCTGTTGCATGTTGCTCCATGCATATGCTCTACCTTTTAAAGGCAATTCCACAAAGCCTAGGTAACCAATAATATCATTGAATATAAGAATATCCTGCAGATTCCCTCCAAGTCTGTTTCTATCTTCTAACAAATGATAGAAGTTAAAACACCCACGTAGAGCCAGTTATCATCCGGAGATATATTCTATGACTTGATCCATGCAACAAACTCTGACCTCTGAGGTTCATGGCATGGGCCATAAACTATTGTGAGTTTCCAGAAATCATGGTTATGGACTGAGGTGAAGTCCACTGTCAAACCAAAAGGTATCATATCCAAAACCTGACCCACAAAAACTGAACTATTCCAAAGCACTAGAATCCCACCAGAAGCACCCACAGAGGGAATAAGTTCAAATTTGTCAAATCTTTTGGGTACAAAATTATGAATAAAAGACATATCAAAGGCCTCTTTCTTCGTTTCTTGAAGATAGATAACTGAGCAAGAGCTTTCCTCTATTTTGTTTCTGACTGCATCCCACTTTTCAACTCCATTGATCCCTCTAATATTCCAACACAGAATGTTCCAATTTCGATTATTCATTGATAAACAAAAACCAGCATATCAAAAAAAAAGAAATTGTGGCTAGCACAATCAACAGAGGGAAACTATATGAAACATGTACTGGAGATGGACCAGTACCCAGATCCAAGACAGATATATAGTAATGGTAGGAAACATGTACTGGAGATGGACCAGTCCCCAGATTTATGACACAGACATGGATAGCAAATCCATATTTAAAATAAAGCCGAGTCCAGGACACATCACAACTGAAGATAGGTTCAGTAGCATAAGCAAAAGATAATTGAGTAGTGTCTTAGATTTTTCCCATAATGATTCCCCAACATATAGTTCCAGCAGTATTCTTGCTGTCTCCCCTATCATTCTCATCATTGGCTGCATTATTATCATGAATCTTGTCAGTAGCAAGCTCCTTGAGGAGCAGTTCTTCTGTGACCTCCTCAGAAGGCACACCACACTCATTGCCCCAACCCTTGAGGACATCAACAGGTATAGGACCAGGGATATCTGTTGGTTTTGGTGGATTATCTAGGGATGGGCTGTAACACCCTAAATTTTGTAAAGTACAAAATTTAATAAAATGATTGGTTATAGGGTCGTAGAATTCTGCTAAACAATTTTCTTCTTAAGTATAAAAATGAATATAGGAAAAACCATATGTTTGTGCATCTCATGCTCTTTGCATTGTTTCATTGGGTGCATTTCTATGTGGATTTAAATTCAAATTTTATGTTTAAACTCAAAAGCATTTTGTTTTTCTTCTTTCTTTCTCCCCCTCCCTCTCTTCTCCTTTGGGCCCAGCCCAGCCAGCCCCTTTTCCCCTCTTTCTTTCCCCCTTTCTTTCTCCTCCCATGGCAGCCCGGCCCTTGGCTTCTCTCCCTTTCTCCCTTCTTTCCCGCACGCGGCCCACCAGCCGCGTGCACCCCTTGGATGGTGAAGAAAACGATACCTTGGATGGTGAAGTTTTCAATCGTTGAGTGGGATTAGTACTCTCTATCCGATGAGGGGCTAAGTCTGAGCTAACATTCCCATTACAAGCAGGAAAGACAAACTCTCCTTTGACAACTTGAAAGATCAGGCATGTAAAGAAAAAGGATGGCTCGGCATGAAAAGATAGCCACTTAGATAGATTTACGTTCAAGAATCCTTGGGGCTTTCAGTTCGACACGTCTTCGTTCGTGATCGCTTAGAGCCCCTTTTCCATCAATAGGTACTCCCAAGGCTCTTCTCTCCCTTTCCCTTATTACAGATCAGCGGTACTGCGAACGAACTTATTCACTCCTTAGCACATGTTTTCTACTAACAACTTGAGGCTTTGACGTAAATACTACGAGCGATGTTCGGTCCTCAAAAACGAAGAAGGAAGACAGTACTGGGGCGGGCCGTCGTCGCCAATATAGCTAGCTTGCCGAAAGAATGTTCTTGTTTTTCGTTGGAAAAACCAACGCCGACGTCAAGATCAGTCTCCTTTCTCTTTTCGGGAGCGCCATAAGAACCTACCCGCAATCAGCCCCCCGGGGATAACGGAATTAACCAATTTTTATCGATACATTCCCCGCAGCCCACGAGGATAAAAACCCAACCAACAAACGAGATTCCGACTCAATGTATTGCCCTTTGGGACCAGGATCTGACGAGGAAGTGAGAGAGGGGACACCTTTAGGAAAACTGCACCAAAGATGTGTCTTTGTTCGGTCAGCCCGCCAGCCGCGCGCACCCCTCCTCTTTCCTCTCCCCCGTTTTCCTTCCTCTTCCTGGGCCGGCCGCGCGTTCCCCGGCCTATCAGCGCGCCCGCTCCTCCACCTCCTCCCCGTTCTCTCCCTAGCACGCGGGCCCCGCCTGTCGGGCGTCCTCTTCCCCACGCCGCACCGGACTCGGGTTCGAGTCCGGCTCGTCCTTCACCGTCTCCGCCTCGGGCCCGCATGCCCAGGCGCCTGCGGCCGCTCCTATTTAAGCGCTGCACCCCCCTCGCCTCGTTCCCCCCGCGACGCAGCCGCCGCCTCGCACAAAACCCTAGCGCCCGAGCCGCCATCGCCACTCGAGCTCTGGCCCGCCGCCGCGCCGCCGTCCCGCTGCCGCCCCGCCGTCCCGCTGCCGCCCGCCGTCGCACAACCGCCTCCGGAGCACCGTGTGGTGGTGAGGATGCTCGGCCGCCCTTCCTTTCCCTCTTCCCCGCTCCACCCGTGGACGCTCGGCGCGCACCGAAGCTCACCGCCGCCCCACGCCACCGGCCGCTGCCTACGGCCGCGGCCTCTCCCTCTCTACCCCCTAGATCAGTTCCCCGCGTCTCCCTCTCTCTCCCCGACCAGATCCTGTCCCGAATCGTCGCCGGAGACGCGAGATCGCGTATCTCCGGCGAGCCTCCGCCGCTCGGGTCACCGCCGGCATCTCCCCTCCGCCGCCTCACACCCCCCGCTTCCCTGGACCGTCCGATCTAGATCCATCGGCCGCGTTTTAATCTAGCCCAAGTCAACAGATCTGTATACCGGTCAGCCGTGCCAGTTTCTCAGTTTGGCCCTTCAAGTTTTTAGAAATCAACCCGCAGTCCTGCGTAGTTCAAAAATAATTGTAGTTTAGTCCTTTTTCTTCTGTTTAGCCCCTGGAGTTTTCTAAAAATTAACCCGCCGTCCTCTAGCCTTCGGTTTTGCGTGCTAGCCCCTCTGTCTAAAGTTTAATTTCATTTTAGCCCCTGGTTTCTTTGTTTTAGATCCTTTTAGATCCAAATCTTTTGCAGATAAGCCCCTGGAACCCTGATTTAGCCCTAACTTCTCCGTTTTAACTCCGATTTCATCGATTCTTGCGCTCACGCGATCCTTACGACTTATGCAATGTTTCTAAAATATTATTTTGTCCTGTTTTCATTGATTGGTGTATTGTTCTTATTTTTTTGTGTTTGTTTGTTTGTATGTGCTCGTGTGCCGCGATAGATGGTGCGCAGTTCAAGGATCCGCAAGGTCAAGACTTTGAAGAATTTTCTGAGCAGCAGCAGTTTGCTAACGAAGGCAAGTGGTCCTTGATCATGTTTCCGTCCTATTAATATCACAATCACACCTTTACTTTTTATGCGTGCATGTGTCTAGAATATGATGGAACCGAATTAAGGATATGAGTAGATTCTATTTAACTTCCTAATTTAAACCTGGGTTGTTTTATTTATGTTATAGCTATGCTAGTTGCTTATCAGTAGATTTTGGATGGTTGAAAATCATGTTACCTCCTGTATCCTTCATGTCCTCAGAATATTTGTTTGGTGATAACTAAGATTATTGAAAGAATTGAAACATGGAGAACCACCCAGGAAAACAGTACAACCACATGGCTCTGGTCTTGGCTAATTAATTAGAAACCTTGGCTTGAAAAGGTCTTACCGAAAGGGCAAGAGGGGAGTGCGTTGATGGGGTATAGCTCGGTCCTCTTGAGGTGTAGATATGATCCTGGGTAAGGCGTCTTCCTCATTAGGGAGGGTTATAACCACTGCGGCCTGAAACCTTAGCGGACCAATACAAGTTAGGGAATCTTTGTAAAGGCCTCGTAGTGAATCCCTGCCACTCACCTTGGAAGTGTTTAAGGGCCTTGCAAAACCGGGCATCAAGGGAAACACGAGCTGTGGGTAAAGTGTACAACCTCTGCAGAGTGAAAACTAATATATCAGCCGTACTCACGGTTAAGAGCGGCTTGGACCCTAACATGATAATTGAACCTGAAGATGATTTAGGCTGTTGTTCTTTATTGTTTTGGTTATTGTTTATTTACTCAGTTTTTATATAAGGGTTGGTATAAACTTAAACCTAGTTAATGCTTGCTAAATAAAACTTGACCAACTAAAATGCTTATCGCAGTCAAACCATGTCAGCTTATCCTTGATTGGCCTTGCATGTCATATAATTTACTCCTCTTGCTGAGTACCAACCATAAGTGTACTCAGCTTGCTTTATTAAAACCAATGCTGCTCAGAACAAGATAATTATCCGAAGTTTCCTGAAGATGTTGGCGATTTCTAGGCGTATGTCTCCCAGTCATCTGCCTGTGAAGTTGAAGTCCGCTGCTATTTATCGACGTTTGTTTATTCGTTTAAGCTTAAGACAGTCGGTCATGTAATAAAGTACTATTATACTCTTTAACGTTAATGCATTGCTTCGGATATTCGCTTGTGACGTCTACTATATGTGCGGAACTTGATCCTGGCGCACATATGGGATGCATTCAGTTGCCTTTCCTAAACCGGGTGTGACAGAAGTGGTATCAGAGCCGTGTTGACTGTAGGACGTTAGCCTAGCTAGTAATGGTTGAATTTTAAGTCTTATCTTGCTTAGTAGCCAAGCTTCTGCCTGATTGCTTTTGAAAACTGCTTATTTCTTGATTATATCACTATTTCTATCTTTTTCTCCTTAAACTCATGTTTGTCTCTCAAGTGTGTTGATGTTTTAAAAAAAATGCCATCTTGCTTTAAGGTCATCTATAGCATTTTTCTAAATGTCCTCTATCTTGCGTTGCCCTCACTTCTGTTGCAGATGGTCAGGACCAGGCAGACTGCCCGTAAGAGCACCTGTGGACCACCGCATCCGATTCATCACTCGCAAGAGGCGTCTGACCCAGAGGATGACCACCACTACGACCATTCCAATGCGGGATGGGTGGACACCGACACTGAGGAGGAGCCCATGGAGTTGCCGGACGACCATCCAGAGGTCTCAAGTGGCAGCAATGAGGGCCCTGCAGGAGGAGATGGTGGTGATTCAGGTGCCGCAGATGGAGACAAGGATAAGGGTAATGCTGATGACTCCGATGAGCCAGGAGATGACGATGACGATCCAGATGATGATCTAGAGCCAGCGGTTGCCACAAACCCACCACCACCTGAGCCTCGCTATGAGAAGCAGATACTTCACTTGGAATCTGCCGAGGGTCCATTCCCTGGGCTTCTCTGGAGGGCCATGCAGAGGATTGGCTTTCCGCGGAAGCCACATTTTGAGGCCCACTTGTTCCGGAATGCACAGCAAGAGGAAGAGTGGTTGGTGTCAGTGTTGATTTGCGTCCCGGATGAGAGACCTGGGTGCTGGGTGGAATACTCCAAGCACATTGACGAGGTGCCTAGGAGAACTTTGGAGGCAGGGACTAGTGAAGCTGCCAGGAGGGCACTCTACTTTCTTTGCTACACTTACAAGGAAGAGCTCCAGGGCACTGAGTTTCAGCAGTTTCCACAGCGCAAGAGGGGAGCTACTTGTGCGCAGATTCCTGCCCCACCCCCTGGGGAAGGAAGCCTGCTCATGGACACTACGCAGGAGCTGGTCGCCGCTCTCAGCACGGATCTAGATGCAGCCGGGACAGAGATCCAGGAGGTCAAGAAAAAGCTGATGAGGACCATCAGGGAGAAGGCAATTCTGGAGGCTCGGCTGAGAGGAGACCCAGAGTTACCCCCGGAGTACGACAGCATTGAACCGAAGGAGTACTTGCCTGAGTCACCCCCTCGCAAGCGCATTCATTACGGAGATCCCGGCTACCGCACCACCTATCGTTAGAGGATAGTGTTAGAAATTAAGATAGGAGTAAATTTTCTTTCTAGATAGGAGTTTTCTAAGAATCTTTTGTAATCGCTAGTACGAACGATCTTAATAGTGTGTTAAATTAGATTAATGTGAAAGTGTGCTTGGTTTTGTGACAATGATTGAGTTGGATCTTTGTAATGATTGCGATAGGTTGTGGAGTGATGACCACAACCATATCAAGCTATTAATACAAATATATAGTTTAGTAAAATTTTGGGGATGTCTATTTCTTGCTATCTTTACCTTACCCTTGTTCCTATGCTTTTTCCAT
Source organism: Panicum hallii (assembly GCF_002211085.1). NCBI lineage: Eukaryota > Viridiplantae > Streptophyta > Magnoliopsida > Poales > Poaceae > Panicum > Panicum hallii. Next base: position 13,284,729 of record NC_038047.1, on the reverse strand, counting down.
GATTGAATTCATGAGTCTCCTTTTTCTAACCCAATCAGATGGTGAACACCAGGTCCGGGTCAGGAGTTGATCAGCCCGCAGCGCCGCGACGGAGGGTGCGCAACAACACCAACCCCAATCCGCCACCAAGCCAACCGCACCAGACGCCAACCGCAGGGATGGAGCAGTTTCTCGCCACCCAGACTCAGCTGCTGACCAACATGGCGAACACCATCGCCAACATGCAGGCTCAGATGAACCAAGCTCCACCACCTCCACCACCACCAGCAAGGGACAGACACAGGGAGTTCATGAGTCGCAAATCTCCCACATTCTCTCATTCACCGGATCCACTTCAAGCTGATGATTGGATCAAGACCGTTGGAGAAGATGCTCAACCTCGCCCAGTGCACCGACAGGGAGAAGGTCCTTTATGCCTCAGGCAGACTGGAAGGGACCACCGCAGATTGGTGGGATGCTTACACAGCAGCTCATGACAACCCCGACACTATCAGCTGGCTGGAGTTCAGAAGCAAGTTCAGGGAGCAGCACATACCCAAGGGCCTGATGAAGCTCAAGAAGCAGGAGTTCCTTGCATTGAAACAAGGGACAATGTCCGTGAGTGAGTATCGTGACAAGTTCATCCAACTGTCTCATTACGCCCCGGCAGATGTTGCAGATGATGAGGAGAAACAAGATCACTTCAGGGAGGGCCTGATTGGTCCTATCAAATATCAACTAATGGTGCACACATTTGACAGTTTCCAGAAGATGGTGGACAAAGCCATCATGGTGGAGCATGCTCGCAAGGAGATGGGTGAGCAGAAGAGGAAGTACGAGTCACCGACGCAGTTCAGCAGCAATGCACGTCCTCGCTTCAACGCCCCGCAAGGAACACCTTTCCGCTCAGGAGGACAGAATGTCAACCTCGGGCAAAATCAGTTCCAGCGTTTCAACCAACAGGGTCAACAGCAGTAGCAAGCTCAACATGCAGGTCAGTCAGCGTAGTGTTCAAACTCTCAGCAGAATCGCCAGGGCACCCCTACGGGCACGCCGATGAGAAACAATGCTACTGCTCCCGCCGGTGGTAATAATTGCTTCAGATGTGGTGAAGCGGGACACTATGCAAACCGTTGTCCCAAGGGAAATGGCCAGAACACTTCAGGCCAGTTTAACAACAGCGGACAGAGGCAGACACCACAGCAGCAGCAGCAACAGCACCGAAACAACACGCAGACGCCCCAGGGCAGCAAGGGTCAGCAGAACTACGTCCGCGTGCGTGTGAATCATGTGGCCGCGGAGACCGCTCAGGAAGCTCAGGACATTGTGTTCGGTATGTTTCTTGTCAACTCAGCCCCTGCATACATTCATCTCTGCTGATTACGTTGCTAAGTATTCCATTCCCCTATGCACAATGCCTAGTTCCATGTTAGTAAATTCACCTGGGGGAAATATGAGGGCTGTGTATCGATGTCTCGGGGTAAAAATACAAATCATGGGCAAGGAATTCTGTGCAAACCCGATAGTCCTGCCATCAAGTGGTATTGATATTATTCTTGGAATGGGATGGTTGACAAAATACTACGCAGTGATTCATTGCTCCAAGCGATCAGTGGTTCTCACTAGCTAGGAAGGAGAAAGATTTGAGTTTGTTGCAACACTTCCGTCGGCAGCAGATTGTGCAATAAATCAGTTGAAGGCAAGTTCAATGGAGGATATCAGAGTTGTCAGTGAGTACCCGGATGTCTTCCCTGATGATTTGCCAGGTATGCCACCTGAACGTGACATTGAATTTATTATAGATCTTTTACCTGGTACTGCACCTATCGCTAAGAGGCCATATAGAATGTCAGTTGGTGAATTAGAGGAACTTAAGAAACAACTGAAAGAATTGCTAGATAAGGGGTACATCCGTCCTAGCTCTTCACCTTGGGGAGCACCCATAATATTCGTTGAAAAGAAAATGGTACCCAGCGGATGTGTGTTGATTACAGGGCCTTGAATGAGGTAACTATCAAGAATAAGTATCCATTGCCACGTATAGAAGACTTGTTTGATCAGTTGAAGGGAGCCAAGGTATTCTCCAAGATTGATTTGAGGTCAGGGTATCATCAGCTGAGGATACAACCTTCAGATATTGCCAAGACAGCATTCACTACCAGGTATGGGTTATATGAATATACGGTGATGTCGTTTGGGTTGACTAATGCTCCAGCTTACTTTATATATCTGATGAATAAAGTGTTCATGGAGTATCTCGACAAGTTTGTGGTGGTATTCATCGATGATATTCTGGTGTACTCCAAGAATGAGGAGGAACATGAGGAGCATTTGAGACTTGTTTTGCAGAAACTCAGGGATAATCAGTTGTATGCGAAGCTCAGCAAGTGTGAATTTTGGTTGGAGGAGGTCTCGTTCCTTGGCCATGTTATTACCAAGGGAGGTATTGTAGTAGACCCAGGGAAAGACAAAGATGTGTTGAAATGGAAGCCGCCTACGACCGTGTCAGAAATCCGAAGTTTCTTGGGACTCGCGGGATATTGTCGGAGGTTTATAGAAGGCTTTTCTAAGATAGTGAAACCTCTTACTTCGTTACTAGAGAAAGACAAGAAGTTTGAATGGTCAGAGGCATGCCAAGACAGTTTTGAAGAATTGAGAAAGAGGCTGACGACCGCACCGGTGTTGGCTATGCCCGATATTCACAAGAGTTTCGACATTTATTGTGATGCTTCTAAGCAAGGTCTTGGTTGTGTGTTGATGCAAGAGGGACATGTGATTGCATATGCATCCCGTCAGTTAAGGAAGCATGAGCAGAACTACCCTACACACGACTTGGAGTTAGCAGCAGTGGTACATGCTCTGAAGATATGGAGGCATTATTTACTGGGTCACACATGCCAGATATACACTGATCATAAGAGTCTGAAGTATATTTTCACTCAGAATGATCTCAACTTGAGACAGTGAAGATGGTTAGAGCTCATCAAGGATTATGATCTGGAGATACACTATCACCCGGGGAAGGCAAATGTGGTCGCTGATGCCTTGAGTCGCAGGAGTTATGTGAATGCGATCATGGTCAGTCAGATGCCTCGGGAATTGTACAAGGAATTTGAACGACTCAACCTGGGGTTCGTCGCTCATACGGAAGAAATCACTATAGAAGTGGAGCCAACTCTCGAGCAAGATATACGAAAGGGTCAGCTTGAGGACTCTAAGGTACAGGAGATAAAGGAAATGATAGAAGCAGGCAAGGCACCAGATTTTACTGAAGATGAACATGGGACAGTATGGTTCAGAAAGAGGATATGTGTGCTAGATGTGGATCATCTCCGAGAGAAAATTTTGCAGGAAGCTCATGACTCGGCTTATTCTATACATCCTGGCAGTACCAAGATGTATTAGGATTTGAAGGAAAGGTATTGGTGGTATGGCATGAAACGTGACGTTGCAGCTCATATGGCATTGTGTGATGTGTGTTAGAGAGTTAAGGCAGAACATCAGAGACCAGCCGGATTGTTACAGCCCTTGAAGGTGCCGGAGTGGAAATGGGAAGAAATCGGTATGGATTTCATCGTGGGGTTGCCACGTACACGAGATGGTTACGATTCTATATGGGTCATAGTGGACCGACTGACCAAGGTAGCTCACTTTATACCGGTGAAGACTACATATACAGGTGCACGACTGGCAGAGTTGTACATCTCGCGAATTGTGTGCTTGCATGGGGTACCTAAGAAGATAGTATCAGACAGAGGTACTCAGTTCACATCTCGATTCTGGCAAAAGTTGCATGAGTCAATGGATACAAAGTTAAATTTCAGCTCCACTTATCACCCGCAAACTGATGGGCAGACAGAACGGACGAATCAGGTGTTAGAGGATATGCTCCGAGCTTGTGCGTTGAAACATGGAGGTAGTTGGGATAAGAGTTTGCCGTTTGCAGAGTTCTCTTATAACAACAGTTATCAGGCCAGTTTAAAGATGGCACCGTTTGAGGCACTGTATGGCAGGAAGTGCAGGACTCCACTGTATTGGAGTGAGACAGGCGAAAGTCAGTTGTTTGGGCCTGAGATTATTAAAGAGGCTGAAAGGCAAGTACAGGTTGTTCGTGAGAACCTGAAGGTGGCTCAGTCGAGGCAGAAAAGCTATGCAGACACTCGAAGACGAGAGTTGACCTTTGAGGAAGGGGACTACGTATATCTCAAGGTGTCACCTATTAGAGGTTTGCGCAGATTCAAGGTGAAAGGGAAATTGTCGCCTCGTTACATTGGTCCGTTCAAGGTCCTAGAACGGAAAGGCGAGGTGGCCTACCAACTAGAGTTACCTGCACGGTTGTCAGGTGTGCACAATGTGTTTCATATCTCTTAGTTAAAGAAATGTTTGAGGGTACCCGAGGAGCAGTTGCCACTGGAGGAACTGGATGTGCAGGAGGATTTGACTTATGAGGAGCACCCGATCAAGATACCGGACACAGCAGAGAGGATTACCCGGAGTAAGAGAATTCGAATGTGCAGGGTTCAGTGGAGTCACCATTCAGAGGATGAGGCTACCTGGGAACGAGAGGATGAGTTACAGGCAGATTTTCCCCAGCTCTTTGCTAGCCTTGCCGAATCTCGAGGACGAGATTCCTTTTAAGGGGGGTAGGTTTGTAACACCCTAAATTTTGTAAAGTACAAAATTTCATAAAATGATAGGTTATAGAGTCGTAGAATTCTGCTAAACAATTTTTTTCTTAAGTATAAAAATGAATATAGGAAAAACCATATGTTTGTGCATCTCATGCTCTTTGCATTGTTTCATTGGGTGCATTTCTATGTGGATTTAAATTCAAATTTTATTTTTAAACTCAAAAGCATTTAGTTTTTCTTCTTTCTTTCTCCCCCTCCCTCTCTTCTCCTTTGGGCCCAGCCCAGCCAGCCCCTTTTCCCCTCTTTCTTTCCCCCTTTCTTTCTCCTCCCATGGCAGCCCAGCCCTTGGCTTCTCTCCCTTTCTCCCTTCTCTCCCGCACGCGGCCCACAAGCCGGCGCTAGCCCGCCAGCCGCGCGCACCCCTCCTCTTTCCTCTCCCCCGTTTTCCTTCCTCTTCCTGGGCCGGCCGCGAGTTCCCCGGCCAATCAGCGCGCCCGCTCCTCCACCTCCTCCCTGTTCTCTCCCTAGCACGTGGGCCCCACTTGTCGGGCGTCCTCTTCCCCGCGCCACACCGGACTCGGGTTCGAGTCCGGCTCGTCCTCGCGAGGTCCCCGCCGCCTTCACCGTCTCCGCCTCGGGCCCGCACGCCCAGGCGCCTACGGCCGCTCCTATTTAAGCGCTGCACCCCCCTCGCCTCGTTCCCCCACGATGCAGCCGCCGCCTCGCTCAAAACCCTAGCGCCCGAGCCGCCTTCGCCGCTCGAGCTCCGGCCCGCCGTCGCGCCGCCGTCCCGCTACCGCCCGCCGTCGCACAACCGCCTCCGGAGCACCGTGTGGTGGTGAGAATGCTCGGCCGCCCTTCCTTTCCCTCTTCCCCGCTCCGCCCGTGGACGCTCGGCGTGCACCGAAGCTCACCGCCGCCCCTCGCCGTCGGCCGCCACCTACGGCCGCCGCCTCTCCCTCTCTACCCCCTAGATCGGTTCACCGCGTCTCCCTCTCTCTCCCCGACCAGATCCTATCCCGAATCATCGCCGGAGATGCAAGATCGCGTATCTCCGGCGAGCCTCCGCTGCTCGGGTCGCCGCCGGCGTCTCCCCTCCGCCGCCTCACACCCCCCGCTTCCCTGGACCGTCCGATCTAGATCCATCGGCCGCGTTTTAATCTAGCCCAAGTCAACAGATCCATATACCGATCAGCCGTGCCAGTTTTTCAGTTTGGCCCTTCCAGTTTTTAGAAATCAACCCGCAGTCCTGCGTAGTTCAAAAATAATTGCAGTTTAGTCCTTTTTCTTCTGTTTAGCCCCTGGAGTTTTCTAAAAATTAACCCGCCGTCCTCTAGCCTTCGGTTTTGCGTGCTAGCCCCTCTGTCTAGGGTTTAATTTCGTTTTAGCCTCTGGTTTCTTTGTTTTAGGTCCTTTTAGATCCAAATCTTTCGCAGATAAGCCCTTGGAACCCTATTTTAGCCCTAACTTCTCCGTTTTAACTCCGATTCATCGATTCTTGTGCTCACGCGATCCTTACGACTTATGCAATGTTTCTAAAATATTATTTTGTCCTGTTTTCATTGATTGGTGTACTGTTCTTATTTTTTTGTGTTTGTTTGTTTGTATGTGCTCGTGTGCCGCGATAGATGGTGCGCAGTTCGAGGATCCGCAGGGTCAAGACTTTGAAGAATTTCCTGAGCAGCAGCAGTTTGCTAATGAAGGCAAGTGGTCCTTGATCATATTTCCATCCTATTAATATCACAATCACACCTTTACTTTTTATGCGTGCATGTGTCTAGAATATGATGGAACCCAATTAAGGATATGACTAGATTCTATTTAACTTCCTTATTTAAATCTGGGTTGTTTTATTTATGTTATAGCTAAGCTAGTTGCTTATCAGTTGATTTTGGATGATTGGAAATCATGTTACCTCCTGTATCCTTCATGTCCTCGGAATATTTGTTTGGTGATAATTAAGATTATTGAAAGAATTGGAACATGGAGAACCACCCAGGAAAACAGTACAACCACAGTACTACATGGCTCTGGTCTTGGCTAATTAATTAGAAACCTTGGCTTGTAAAGGTCTTACCGAAAGGGCAAGAGGGGAGTGCGTTGATGGGGTATAGCTCGGTCCTCTTGAGGTGTAGATATGATCCTGGGTAAGGCGTCTTCCTCATTAGGGAGGGTTATGACCATTGCGGCCTGAAACCTTAGGGGACCAATACAAGTTAGGGAATCTTTGTAAAGGCCTCGTAGTGAATCCGTGCCACTCACCTTGGAAGTGTTTAAGGGCCTTGCAAACCCAGGCATCAAGGGAAACACGAGCTGTGGGTAAAGTGTACAACCTCTGCAGAGTGAAAACTGATATATCAGCCGTGCTCACGGTTAAGAGCGGATTGGACCCTCACATGATAATTGAACCTGAAGATGATTTAGGCTGTTGTTCTTTATTGTTGTGGTTATTGTTTATTTACTCAGTTTTTATATAAGGGTTGGTATAAACTTAAACCTAGTTAATGCTTGCTAAATAAAACTTGACCAACTAAAATGCTTATCGCAGTCAAACCATGTCAGCTTATCCTTGATTGGCCTTGCATGTCATATAATTTACTCCACTTGCTGAGTACCAACCATAAGTGTACTCACGCTTACTTTATTGAAACCAATGCTGCTCAGAACAAGATAATTATCCGGAGTTTCCTGAAGATGTTGGCGATTTCTAGGCGTATGTCTCCCAGTCAACTGCCTGTGAAGTTGAAGTTCGCTGCTATTTATCAATGTTTGTTTATTCGTTTAAGCTTAAGACAGTCGGTCATGTAATAAAGTACTATTATACTCTTTAACGTTAATGCATTGCTTCGGATATTCGCTTGTGACGTCTACTGTATGTGCGGAACTTGATCCTGGTGCACATATGGGATGCATTCGGTTACCTTTCCTAAACCGGGTGTGACATGGGCCCTCCCTAGTGGCAATGATACTGGCCTGCAGAACATTCTTGCGCTTCTTCCTTGGGTTTTTCACTAACTGTTCATGTTGATATCCATCCTGCTGGTTGAGACGTGGACTTCTTCTGACAATGTTCAGATTAAGTGGAGTTGCAGGATTGGAATTGCTAACCACATCAGGCAAGCTGACCACCGACCTAGCAGGCCTGGTAGGCAGTGCAGGGATCACAGCAGAATCACCAACTGCAGATAGGCTGAGCATGTACACGTTCAACTGCATTTTCGACAGTGAAGGAAGCAGACATCTCTTAGCCACAGGTTCAGTGTCTACAATTTCCTCATCATTATCTATGGTAGGATGCAGTCCTACATTGACCGGATGTTCCGTTTGTACTTCTGCTGCCAGGGGTTCAACAATTGGATGAGATGGCACAACAACTTCCATATCAGTTTTCTATGTCCAAAGCTGCAGCAACACCGAGTGGAGTACCGGCTCGTACGGCACAATTGCTCTTGAAAGGTCCACTTGTGGAGCAAGAAGTTGCTTTTTGATGAAGATTGGTTCAAAAGCTTCACTCCAATTTCTCTTCGTGCATGGGGCAGGTAGTTCTTGAACAAGTCATGGCATAGCTGCTGTGACCACTGGCAGTAACACTTTGCAAAGTTGAGCAAGAGAGAATGCAGTCTGTCTTGTGGTGTCTGCATGCACCACTTGGCTGATCTGAGAAGACGAAACTTCAGAAGAGGAAGAAGACGACGAAGAGTTGCCATGACTACCATTGAGGACCTGTTCCACTGTTAAACGAATCACTGGGCCTGATGCTCTGTAGTAATTTGCTGCAGAACTGGCCTGGTCAAAAGAAATAGAATCCTGCGGTTGCTATGGGTGTTGTGGTAAGATAGGATCCCCATGCCCATTGTCCTGACCATTGTGCAGATTATCCTGAATGACTGAATCCCACTCCGGCTAGTTCTCAGCTTCCCCATCATTTGCGTACTCTGCTAGAGCTAAGTCACCAAATGCCTGTTGCATTTGTTGTGGTTGTACCCCCAGTTCTGCTAACAGTCCCTCGGCTGCACCAGCCTGTTCATGAACCCAATGTGGAGGGATACGTGGGTTGACATGCAGAACAGCTCCATGTAAAGGATGTGGATTGACCAGCAGGCAGATTGTCTTCATCACCTGGAAAAGCACCAGGGAACTGGCCGCCAAGAATGTAGCATGGTGCTGACCATGATCTTCCATTACCCCCAAACAAAGTGCCTTGAGAAACCACAACACTACCGTGACAACCGCCCAATTTAATATCATTTTAAGCGAAGCGCCTGTCATTATCATGAAGATGAGGATTAACACGCGCTCGCACTAATGTCATGCCATGGGTTAATCCACATCTAGATTTTAAAGGACCAACCCATCATTCCCCTAAAATGATATAAATCCGGTAGTCCCAATATGTGCTCCACTATATGCCCAAGATCATGCATATACACGTACCGTCATGAGCCCATATATCACCGATGATCCACAAAGAGCAAGTTTTAATACAAGTTAAACAACTAACCATTACAATATTAATATAAGGCAAGGTTCCAAATCTTAAATTTAAAGGGTCAAATACGAGATACAAGCCTCAGGCTCATAATTAACATTAGAGAGGGGCGTAACCATAAAGTTTAATGTTCAACATGATTGTGGCAGAACCAACCTGAATTATACCGGCTCAAGTACGTGAGTCCATCTCTGCGGGCTCCGACGTGCTTCAAACGGTATAATCCCTTGGTCTGTCGGGTAGTGTCCCGATAAACCACCGAATGCAGGATCAAACAAGATACCCCGCACGAAGGCAAGTCCAGAGATACAAGTGCCATTACATTTTACAACACAGGCAGATATATTATATGGGTGTTTAAAAGTAACATAACTTTCCCAACCGGGGAGATTATTATAAAACCAACGTAAGTTTTAGGTCAAGCAGCGAAATTTTAAAGTACGGCATTGTACACGTCGTCAGTGTAGATGTCATGCTTGCCCTTGCATGACATCACTCGAAGGGGTCTGCGTTGGCCGGGGATGGGTCCCACTCCACGGACCAACCATCAGGCAGAGGGTACGGCCATGGTACAGGCAGAGCTGAGTCCTCAGGAGGATTACCTGAACAAAAGTTACAAGGCAAGGCTGAGTATTCTAATACTCAGCAAGGCTTACCCGGTGATGGTATACATAACCATATAACTAGACTTATGAAGACTCGTAAGGGATATGGTTTCATTTCTCTGCGGAAAAGCAACTAGGAGTAGATCCTTACTTTCAACTTTTAGCTTTCAAGTTTTAATTGAATATTCATTCTAGGTAAGCACCTAAATCTATACAAGCATGGTATACTCTTTGATCAACCATTATTTTTTATAATAACAATACGATTGCTCTTGTTACTCAATGTGACAAAGGGATTAAGCAGTCTCAATCTTCGTGAGAAGTGGATGATTCTGAATCGAATTTAACCTTGCAAGGTAAACCTAACTCACACGCTTGGAACACCACAAGAACACCACAGGGTCATTCCGAAGCAACCGTTTACCTTTCATTCCGACTCGTGGATCAGATCCACCACAAGCGACTGCAGGACCATACATACTTTCAAAGTGCAAGACGTACGTCTATAGCGCGACTACAAAACCCGTACTCCTGGTTGCCCTTGCAACACGTATTCCCACACGTCGAACATAAGTAACCAGAAGAAGCAAGACGAGTGGTGGGAGATATGTCCACTCCTCGGGCCGATTGGCTACTAGGCTTACCGCTTACCATATTTCGCGGCATGTGGTTAGTACTTTCAAACGCTTAACCCCGATCACCACACACTGCGACCTTATCAAAATTCAACAACACAGACGGGGTATCATTCCTTTCAATGATATTGCACATAACCCCGTCCGTCATCCTTATAGTGATAATAGGAATGTAAGCATTACAACTCCTATATCGCGCGAGTGATAGGAAATCACCCGACTTCTACCGGTCCTATTAGCATAGCAGCTAGTCGAACTCATGTTCTAGTGTTCAGCACATCGGTTCCTAGGAATATGCAACTAGGGTTTCAAGCAATTCCTAAGAACTTAATGCATAGAAATATATATAATTAGATATAAATTGCAGTGTAAACAAAATAGTGGGTTATGTCCGGAGCTTGCCTTCTTGTGTAGGGTTGGGAACAGTAGGATCAAGGTTTTCCGAACTTTGGTTCGGAGCTTCAGTTAGATTCTCGACGGTGTCTCCGGGACCTGCAGGAGTCTCCTCGGCTTGGTCCGCGATCAGCTCGTAATCACCGTCGACGAGAGTAAACGGTTCTACATGATATGCAAAAATATTATATTAGGGAATGCACACTCTTTCATTTAATTCACATAAAAAATTATGCTTTAAAAAGGTTAATATTCAAGAACTGCCAAACAAACAAAGAAAAAGTTTAGCCCAAACTTATACTTTATGCTTAACCAACCTAACCTTTGACTACATCATTGAATTAACTAAAAACAAGCATTAAAATATAGTTTAGGGTTAAATTTAAATTTAAATTTGAATTTAAACTTTGGGTAAAGAATGTTATAAGGTTTTGAACATCTAAGTATAGATCATTTGCATACTTAATAAATCATGACCAAAAGATCTGATTAGTTAAGCTTTAAAGGGTATGCTTAGCAAATTTTATCTCAAAATAATTTGGAATGGTTAACTTAAAAGAATTTAGATTATAATATAAATTTAGATTTGGAAATTCTACATCACTTCATACATCATTTATAGAAATTGCATATCAAAAATTACAATCGACAAGGTCAACATGTAGGAATTAAGGACATTATACTCCCTTGTTTCAAATTTAAAATAGATTCAAAAACATTTGGTTTCATATCAAACTCTCTTAACAACAGTTGTAGAGTTTATAATCTAGTTTCCAACAAAATAGGTTTTGCCAATTTTGGAATTTTCTAAGGTTTGTTTTGAATTTTACAAGACAGCTAAAGCATCACATGAAATAACAAGCACTTAGGTGGGGGGGCTTCAGTAACTTTGCACTGGGACCCCTGGAACAGAAAATCCAATTGCAAAAGGGGCCTTGCCTGACCATGGCGACGGCCGGCCGGTCGTCCTGGCAGTGTTCTTGCCGGCGGCGAGCCATCCGGTGAGGGGAACGGGCTAAACACGATCTACAGAACCTAGGGAGAGCACGGGAAGGGGGTGCGCTTGAGGGGTGGCAGTGGAGCAGGGCCGACGGCGAGAAGGTGCGGCGGCCATGGCAGAGCTCCGGCGTTCCTGGCGAAGGGCTGGTGAACACGGGCCAAAGAAATGTGCACGAGCATCAGTGGACCACAGGGAAGCGATCTGTATACCTGGAGGAGTCAGAGATTGGGTGGAGGGAGCTGTCGACGACGGGATCGAGTTCGGGCGGCTCGGGGTGAGGGAAATTCCGACGGAGGAAAGGTAGGGACGGGGCTAGATCAAGTCGAGGAGTTGGAGAAAGAGGTGGAGGAGCAGCTGGCCAGGCGAATTTGAGCGAGGTGGTGTGAGTGGGAAGTACTCCGGTGAGGAGCAATGGTGGTGGCTCGGTGTTGTGAGAAAGGCAATGTGGCAATGCAGCGAGAGGGAAAGAAAGTGTGATCCGGTTAGTGACTGCGTCTTGCCAGCAGAAGCAAAGGAAGAAGGAAGTAGGAAAGAGTAGGCACGGCTGTGTCTAGAACGGCGGCGGCGAGGTGGCGGCCGGCGAGCACACGGAAGCACCGTGGCGCGCGCACGGGAGGACACCGGGGAAGGCTACTTCGGCGGCAGGAGTAGAGGGGGGACGCGTGGGGAGAGAGAGGGCGAGAGCAGAACGGCGGCGAGGCAGGACAGTGCCCAGGGGAGATGGCCTGCGCTGGCGACAGAGGGTGTGCAGAGGAAGAAGAAGGGGAAAAGAGACCAAGGACTGATTTGCAAAACTTTGAAAGCTCAGGGGTCTAATTGTAAACTAAAAATTCTCACTGATCTAAGGATCAAATGAGAAAAGTCCCAAAATGAAAGTTGTAGAGTTTTTCAAGCTCTACAAACTTGCTTTAGGACTCAAATTCAAAAACTCAAAGTTTGCAGCTGATTATTTATACCTATCTATGCATTAAGTTCTTAGGAGTTGTATGGGAAACCCTAGTTGCATTTTCCTAGGAACCGATGTACTAAATACTAGAACTTGAGTCCGAATAGCTGCTATGCTGATAGGACCGGTAGAAGTCGAGTGATTGCCTATCACTCATGAGCTTTATAGGAGTTGTAATGTTTACATTCCTGTAATCACTATAAGGATGACGGACGGGATTTATGTGAGGTATCTTGGTTGAGATGATGCCCCGTCTGTGTTGGTGAATTTGGTTAAGGTCGCAGTGTGTGGTAGCGGTGGTTAAGCATTTGAAAGTACTAGCCACATGCCGTGAAATATGTTAAGCGGTAAGCCTAGTAACCAATCGGCCCGAGGAGTGGACATACCTCCCACCACTCGTATTTGGTTTTTCCTGTTACTCGCTTCAACGTGTGGGAATACGTGTTGCAGGGCAACCAGGAGTACGGTCGTGTAGTCGCTCTACAGATGTACGTCCTACACATTGGATGTGTGTATGGTCCTGCAGTCGCTTATGATGGATCTGATCCACGAGTCGGAATGAAAGGCAAACAGTTGCTTCAGAACAATCTCTGGATGTTCCAAGCGTGTGAGTTAGGTTTACCCTTGCAAGGCTGAAATTCAATTCAGGAATCATCCGTTTCTCGCAGAGATTGAGACTGCTTGATCCCTTTGCCACATAGAGTAACAAGAGCAACTTTATGGTTATCAAAGATGATGTTTTGCTAAAGATTCTACTATGCTTGAATAGTTATAGGTGCTTATCTAGAATGGATAATCACATAGAATTTGAAAGCTAAAATCTGAAATTAAGGATCTACTCTTTGTTGCTTTTCAGTTGAAAACTTTACCCATAACCATCAAAGCCTTCATAAGTCTAGTTACATGGCTAAAGTATACCATGAAACGGGTAAGCCTTGCTGAGTATTAAAATACTCAGTCTTGCATTGTGACTTTTATTCAGGTAATCCTCCTGAGGACTCTACTCTGCCTGTGCCATGGCCTTACTCTCTACTCGATGGTTGGTCCGTGGAGTGGGATCCGTCCCCGGCCAACACTGATCCTACCGAGTGATATCATGCCAGGGCTTAGCATGATATCCATACTGACAACGTGTACAGTGGTTGTGGTTTAAATTCCACTGCCGTAAACTTGAAAACTTGAACCGATTTGTAATAAATCCTATCAGTTTGAAACTGATATTACTTTTGACAACTCATGTAATATATATGCCTGTGATGTAAAATATGACGGTGATCATGTCTCTGGACTCGCCTTCGTGCGAGGTACCTTGTTTGATCCTGCATTCGGTGGTTCATCGGGACGTTACCCGACAGGCCAAGGGATTACACTGTTTGAAGTACGTTAGAGCCCTTGAAGGAGGACTTGCGTACTTGAGCTAGTGTAATTCAGGTTGGTTCTGCCACACCGTGCCTCCCCTTCGCTCGTGCCCTACCACGGGCGGGGTGTCCGACGGCCCAAGGTCCTCTAGTTCGGGCGCGGGAGGCTCCTCTGGCGTGGAGCATCCTATCAAGGCCTTGTGCCCTGTTCTTGTCTAGATGTCTGCACTAGTACCGGTCTCCACGCCTCCTGCGGCTGCTGCGATTGGCGCTCCGGGTTCAGGGCACCGAGCTCCTGTCCATGGTCCTGGACCACATGGCATCGGCTGAGAGGGGGCCCTGCATGGCCGAGGCGATGATGGTGGCGTGTGTTGCCCCTATGTCACCACTGCTCCAGGCCATGCCGCTCCTATCTGATCTAATTCACTGATCACTTCATCGATCAAAACGGTGAGTGGATTTTCTTCCAGCTGGTGTTGTTTGCCCTGATTTGGCTGATTGATAGGCGGTTCCTGCAGGGTTTTCCACATAGGGCTGAGTGTAGCGTGTCCAGCCACGAGCTTCACGCGGCTGCTGATCATCCTCCAGCTTGAGGCTTCTCAAGCCGCCACTAGGGATGGGTCCATGGCGGTTTTCCCTGCCACCACCGCGCCTGCTTTGGACGCGGCCCTCATGGCCACCACCGCAGTAGAGGAGGAGGGTGTTGCAGCGCCGTTGGCTATGCTGGACATGGTGGCGGATGATGTGCGTGCATCACCTTTCTTGATGCCGGAGGCCTCGACGGATGTTGGGGAGTTTCTCGAACTGGAGTCGGCTCTCCCTCCGGCAGACGCTACCACTGCACCCATCATCTCCTCTCCACCCATGCTTACCGGCTGTGAGCTGGTGCTTGCTGATCTGGTGGTGTGACCCCCGAACCTCCCCCGCTAGCCTGGCTAAGCCCCGACGACCCGTGTAAGGCCTTCTTCGCGAGGATCAGGACCCCACCGAGTAATGAAGCTGGATAGCGCTCAGGCAGAGGCTGAGCGTGCGCGGGCTGTGGTAGAACCACTTGAATTATTCCGGCTCAAGTGCACAGACAATCGCTATACAGGCGATATGACCTCAACGCACTTCAAACAGAACAACCCAATGGTCTGTCGGGTAACATCCCGATGAAACCACCGAATTCCGAATCGTTCAAGCGTACCTCGCACGAAGGTGAGTCCAGAGATACAATCACCGTCACATTTTTATAACATAGGCATAAGTAGTTATTACAAACCGGATTCTGATAGAGTACTGCAAACCTAACTAAAATAAATTTATACTAGCATTGTTTGAAAACTTCAAGTTTTAGCGGACATTATTTAGGGATGGCAGCGGAAAAGAAACAACAACGCAACTACTCGTCGCAAAGCAGGCACCATACTTAGCCCAAAGCATGGCATCATTCCAAAGAGTCATTGCTGGCTAGGGACGGATCCCATTCCATGGACCAGCCAGGTGGTAAAGTGTAGGGCCAAGGAGAACTAGCAACTGAGTCCTCGAATGGCATACCTGAAAACCACATTACTAGCAAGACTGAGTATACTAATACTTAGTAAGGCTTACCTGTCAATTGGGTATACTTAGCCCATAACTAGACCATGAGAGGTTGAAAGGTTCTAGGATTTTTTTGTTGAAAAATAACAAAGAGTATGTCCTTATTTCCATATTTTAGTTTTCAGATTCTAGTTCAATTAACCATTCTAAGTGAGCATCTATACTAGGCAAGCAAGGTAGCTATTACAACATACAACAATATTATTCCACCAAATGTTGCTCTTGTTACTCTATGTGGCAGAAGTATCAAGCAGTCTCAATTACCGTGAAAAATGAACGATTCCTGAATCGAATTTCATAACCTTGCAAGGGATCCTAACTCACATGCTCAGAAACTTTCCTTTCTGGGCAACCATTCCCCTCATATTCCGGGTCATGGATCAGCGCCACCACAAGCGACTACAGGACCATACGCACATCCAATGTGCAGGACGTACATCTACAGCGCGACTGTATGACCATACTCCCGTCTGCTATGCAGAATGTACTCCCACACGTCGGTGCCTGTGTACATAAACCAAAATTCAGGTGGTGGGGGATATGTCCACTTTCCGGGCTAATCCGGCACTAGGCTTACCGTGGACCATATTTACGGTATGTGGTTAGTATTTTCAAATGCTGGACCACCACTACCACACACTGCGGCCTTATCAAATTGACCAACATAGACGGGGTACAATTCCAAGCCATGATACTGCACATAACCCCGTCCGTGATGCTTACACTGATTGCAAAAATAGTAAACAATCAACTCCTATATCGCGCGAGTGATAGGAAATCACTTGACTTCTGCCGGTCCTATTAGCAGAGCATTTACTCGATAAGGACTTGGAAACATTACATAGGTTCCTAGGTTTCATGCAACTAGGGTTTTATAACAACTCCTAGCACTTAATGCACAAGATAGATATATATAACAATATAAGTGTGTGGCAGAACCAACCTGAATTATACCGGCTCAAGTACGCGAGTCCACTCCCGAGGGCTCCAATGTGCTTCAAACGGTATAATCCCTTGGCCTGTCGGGTAACGTCCCGATAAACCACCGATACACAGGATCAAATAAGGTTACCTCACACGAAGGTGAGTCCAGAGATACAGTCACCATCATATTTTACATTACAGGAAAATACAATACAAGAGTTTCTTAAAGTAGTACGAAGTTTCAAATCAGGAGAAAACATTACAAACTGATAAAGCTTATGGTTTTTAGCAGCGGAAAACATACGCGTCAACGCATAGCACGTCGTCAAGACGGATGTCATGCTAAGCCCGGGCACGACATCACTCGGTATCACCAATGTTGGCCGGGCACGGATCCCATTCCACGGACCAACCGTCTGGAAGAGCACAGGGCCATGACAGGGGAAGAGTAGTGTCTTCAAAGGCTTTACCTGAAAGACATAAAACTAGCAAGACTGAGTATACTAATACTCAGCAAGGCCTACCCGGTTATGGTATACGTAGCCATGTAACTAGACTTATGAAGGC
Organism: Panicum hallii; assembly: GCF_002211085.1. Taxonomy (NCBI): domain Eukaryota; kingdom Viridiplantae; phylum Streptophyta; class Magnoliopsida; order Poales; family Poaceae; genus Panicum; species Panicum hallii. The sequence continues at coordinate 13,267,618 of NC_038047.1, read as the reverse complement.
TTTTAGCTCTGGGTAGAGTTTTCAGCTGAAAAGCATCAAAGGGTAGATCCTTAATGTCAACTTTTAGCTTTCAAATTCTATGTGATTATCCATTCTAGGTAGGCACCTATAGCTATTCAAGCATGGTAGAATCTTTGGTCAAACATCATCATTGATAACTATATAGTTGCTCTTGTTACTCAATGTGACAAAGGGATCAAGCAGTCTCAATCATCGTGAGAAGCGGACGATTCTGAATCGAATTTTCAACCTTGCAAGGTAAACCTAACTCACACGCTTGGAACACCACAGGGTCGTTCCGAAGCAACCGTTTGCCTTTCATTCTGACTTGTGGATCAGATCCACCACAAGCGACTGCAGCACCATACGCTCTTCCAAAGTGCAGGACGTATGTCTATAGCGCGACTACAAAACCCGTACTCCTGGTTGCCCTTGCAACACGTATTCCTACATGTCGAACATAAGTAACCAGAAGAAGCAAGACAAGTGGTGGGAGGTATGTCCACTCCTCGGGCCGATTGGCTACTAGGCTTACCGCTTACCATATTTCGCGGCATGTGGTTAGTACTTTCAAACGCTTAACCCCGATCACCACACGCTGCGACCTTATCAAGTTCAACAACACAGACGGGGTATCATCTCAACCATGATATCTCACAAAACTCTTGTCCGTCATCCTTATAGTGATAACAGGAATGTAAGCATTACAACTCCTATATCGCGCGAGTGACAGGAAATCACCCGACTTCTACCGGTCCTATTAGCATAGTAGCTATACGGTAAGGACTCATGTACATTACATTGGTTCTTAGGATTTATGCATCTAGGGTTCCAAGCAATTTCTAAGAACTTAATGCATAGAATACGTAAATAGTTATAGATTGCAGTGTAATAAAATAGTAGGATATGTCCGGGGCTTGCCTTTATTGGTGGGACTGAAGTCAGTAAAGTTAAGATCTTCCGAACTTTGGTTCGGGGCTTCCGATAATCCCTTGGTGACGTTCATTTGGTCTTCAGAAACATCCTCTGTAGACTCCGGAGAGATCTCATAGGTACTGTTTGCAGAAGTAGTCATATCTACATGTAATGCAACATTACATTCAAATGTGCATACAAAACTATTTTACTTCACAACAAAGTTGCAATTCAACATTCATTTAACAGGCTACTCACATAACAATCAAAAAGATCTGAAACTAAACTTTGGTGAAGCTTTAGGGAGACAACTAATTAGAATCAGCTACATGTTGAGGGTTACAACAGAGCTGATTGGAAACAACGAGGGTTTAGCTGATTGATGAGTGCATCAGGTTCCTAGACGATCGATGAAAGCATCGATTACTTCAGCAGAGGGATGATTCCTAAAATAGTTGTGTCTTGACTGAGATGTGTTTAAGTGTTATCCTAGGTAACTAGGTGTGGTTGTATCAGCTTGATTACGTCAGCACAATAATTGAGTGACGTATAGCCGATTGGAGTGTGATTGAGGGTATGTGACCGATAGATATATAGCTAATCTCTCAGTCGATATAAGTATTCGTGTGAAAAGATTAACTAGATATCTCACATCTCTACTTAAGACATACATCCTATAAGCTATACTCAGTTACAACACATGCATATCACAGAAGGTACAAATAAAGCATTCATTTCCGAATATTTAACCTAGATTACAAATCAAAGATTTCAATTCAAGATCACAACATAAACTTGTAGATTTTGACCTAAAGGTTCAAACAAAACTGATTTTGTATTTTTATGAACTTCTTATGAAAATTTATAAAATGTAGAAGTTCACGGATTTGAAATAAAGAAAGTTCTGGAAATTTTACAAAGAACACCCTAGAACTTTTTAAATTAAAACAATTAAGTCCCTGGTCGGGGAAAACAGAGAACAGGAAGATAACGATGATATTCCGGCAAAGGAGTCGCCGGCATTAGGAAGATTCAATGAATCAGGGCAAACCTTGGGGTAGCCTTGGTTATGAAGGAGAGCACGCAGAAAGTGAATTCCCGCGGTGAATAGGATTGGCGACGAAAAGTACTCGACGGTGTTAAGATTCCGTGGGTGACGAAGAAATTTGTCGGGGATGGTTGCCGTAGGTGGAAGATGGCCGAAGGGATAATCCCCGCGGTGATTTGTGGTCTTGCTCGGCGATCGACGAGGAATAGGAGCTGCTGGATGTCGTGGATCCCTGGGACGAAACGATAGAGCCAGGTTGGTTCGCTAGGGCAACTCCTCCGTAAACCTCCAGGGTCCATCTGCTCACGAGCTAAGCCTTCTTTTGCTCACGCACGCGTGCCACTGAAACACGGCCGGCACACCCGCGTAGCTTCCTGCAGGACTGCCGTGCTTGGTTGCATCGAGGCTCCTCCGAGCTCGTCACGCCTAACTGCCGCCTTCGCTCCACAACTCCTCCTTCCGACTCGCCTCGCCAAACTCGTAGCCGCATCACTATCTGTGGCCTCCGCTGCCCCACGCTGAGCACTCGACGTGGTCAAACCCTGGAAGGAAACCCTGGACGCCATGCTGTTTGCGGACCAGCTGCTGTCAAATCCGCGCCGCTGTTTCCGCCTCGACCACCTCGTGCTGCTCCTCTTCCTCTTCATCTGCTGGACCTGCGTTGCCTCGGCCTTGTCGCGCCGCATCTGCACACCGTCGCAACATCCACCCGACGGCGTCTTGCACCCTTGACGCTTCGCCCAACAGCAGGACCCTCGCATTCTCCAGCACCACGCGTATCGGCATTTCATCGAACACTTGAGCTGCGTCCTTGATACGGCCATCATGTTCCTGCATCTCGCGTAATAGCTTTCCATCGCAACTTCTCCTATGCGTGCCGTTGCTCGGCACGTCGTACTCCAGCATCACCTGCTCATGCCTATGGGCCCGCTCTGCTCCGGCTGTCCAACACCTGCACACATCGCCAGCTTCCACGCGTCACCACGCGCACGCTCGCGCGACCCGCTCGGCGCCGCCCACGATCCTGCCGCTCCAGCACCTGCACCGGCTCTCCAGCACACGAGCTCCTGCATCGCCTAAACCATGCTGCTCCAGCTCCCGTGCTCGCTTGACGCCAGTTCGCCTGCGTCGCGCCGCATCAGCTCACGCCGGAGCCATTCGCCCGCTCTGCTCTGGCCCTTGCGTCAGCGCCGCCACTGCTCGCTCCAACACCTGTTCCTGCCCGCGCGCGCTCCCCACTCTGGCGCCTGCCGCGCGCGTGTCACGCCCGCTCACCCGAACCTCATCACCTGCTCCCGCTCGCACCTCGTCTGCTCCCGACCCGCGCGCCAACGCCGGGCTTGCCTCCACGCCGAAGCCCGCAGCTGCCAGCACCTGCTCGCTCGCCCCAGCGCCCAGCTCTGGCACCGCGTGTTCCGCCCGAGCCGCACCTGCGCTGCCCACCACGCTGCGCCTGAGCCGCCGCCGTGAGCTGCAGCCGCCCGCGCACCCCGCGCCCGAGCCGCGCTCCTCCTGCCGCCGTTCGCCCGCACGCGCCCCGCCTGCTCCGCACCGCCTGCTGCCGTGAGCCACCTGGCGCACGCCTGCGCTCGCTTGGGCCCGCCGCTCCGCGCGCCTGCGCGCCGCTGGGCCCCGCTCCACGCTAGCTCGCCCGGCCGCTGGCCGAGCCGCGCGCGCTGTTCTGCCCGGGGCAGAAGTGCCCCCAGGGCGCTGCCCCACGCCGCCGGCTCGCCTGGAGCCCGAGCTGGGTAGAGGAAAGGGTAGACGAGAGAGAGAGAAAGGGATAGGTGCTATCGGTAGAAGAAGCAAAAACAGAGACGCCAAGAAGAAAGAAATAGAGGAGAAAGATGAACAGATTTCCCCAACGGTTTATGCGTAAATTCAGAAAACTGCAAGGGTCTGTCTGTAAAGCAAAATTTCCCGTTGATTTAAAACCCAAATGAAGAAATGCCCAAAATAAAAGTTGGAGAGTTTTGCAAACTCTACAACATTGCTTTAGGGCTCAAATTCAGAAACTCAAAACTTGTATTTTTACACGTGAATCTTTGAATAAAAGTTGGATTTGAATTGCTTTTATCCTAAAGAGTGAAACTTTATAAAATTCAGGACCTAAATGTAAGCATTTATGACACGTCATGATGACGGGATAGACACATCATAATGATTGGATAGACATGTCATGATGGCTTGCACTTTTACACTTTAGCCCTGAGTAAATTTGAAAGTTACTTTTGTAAATCAAACATTTGCATAAAAGGACTTATACTTTTATAAAATCACATAAATACCCTTATTTTTACCACTTTACCCAAAATTTTTACACAATTCAACACTTGCATTTCTAATGCAACTTTTGGACAAATATATATATATTTTTACAGGGAATAAAGTAAGAAAAACATATTTGCAAAACTACTCTTCACTTATTTTGAAGTTACCTCCTATCCAAATATATTTTGCAAAAAGAACCCTAGGTTTTTCTGTAATTACAAAAATACCCTTTTTACTTGCACTTTAAATTTTCAAAAGCTTCACATAAACACACATGAGCTTTATATAAGCAAACACATACTTCACACTAACAAATATATATCTAGCATTACAAGTACACGAACTGTCACAAAGTGCATAATTTAAAATACTGGGTTATGCACCGGGGCTTGCCTTCACTAGTGAGGCTGGGGTCAGCGATGTCAGTATCTTCCGAACCTTGGTTCGGGACTTCAGAAAGATCCTTGGCGATATTTACTTGAGCTTCAAAAATACCCTCGTCGGGTTCCAGAATTAGCTCGTAGGTATGTTGTCGGTCAAAACCCACCGGCGAGTAGCGACAGGCAACATGAGGAGCCGGGAGGCTTTCGAGACTGCTGGTGGGTCCCGGTCCCTCGGTCAACGGCCCAAGAGTCCGGCACACGCCCTGGCTTGGTGAAGTGCTAGGCGTGCCACCTGACCTATACCTGATTAGGAAGGTGTGGAAGTCGTTTGTCAGCTATCTTCCTGCATGCACAGACATGTCAAACATTAGTCCGAGCCGTGATCGGCTCTTACAACGACTCCCAAGGTCAGCTAAAGGAACCGACGGAGTCGCTGTACCAGTTCAGACCTGTCTTCGTACCAGGTTGTACTTTCGGGTACTTCTCAGAATCAGCTACAAGAAGCCGATTGCCACGTTTAACAGATCAGATCTACTAATATGTAAACATTTTGTACGAATCCGATAGAAAAAGATAAAAGCATGCTCTGCAATTACCAAGCTAATCCAATCTGCGACGGTAAAAGCTTTCACCGTATGACCGGAACATCCTACGTGTGGTTAAGCCTAGCGAACATGAAGGATGACAATACGCTAACCCGAAAAGAGGCCTAAAAACAAACTTAACAAGTCGATTCCTGGAACAATCCCTCGTCAGCTTACCATAAGGCACCAAACATGCAGCCAGAACATTCAACCCGTTTGAAGGGCCTAATCATACAGATATTAAACCAATTCCTCGTAACACAAAGAACTGCCATAACAGATTAGATCTACTTAGCAATAACAGAGCAAGGCACTGCCCCTGCGCCCGAAATCGAACACAAGGACAGCTAAATGATTACAAGCAGCAAACAAAACATAGATTCACTATTGAAAATTAATGCAGCATCATAATCATTTAAGATAACTAGTGTTACTCGCCATCAAAAATGCTTCAGTATGAGAAACATGAAGATAGACTGATAAACGCGACGCTGCTCTGACCATGCAGAACATGATCGGAGCAGCATGTCGATTACCTGGAGGAAGCCGTTGGGGAAGGGGTGGTGATGCGCCGAGAGTTTGTTGTGAATGATTGATTTATTATTGATTAAATCTCACGATACATATTTATAGTCCGGAGACTTGATCTTTTCTAACTAACCCTAGCTGATACGATACAATCTCTAATTTACTATATTTAAACTATCCTTAGATACACGGCCATCCTAGCCCTTCACATGTTCGCTCAGAAGCCAATTCACAGACCATTACGATGATTTCCTTCAGCCCATGTTGCTCTCGGCCCATCCTTTGGCCCAGTCAAATTATGGCGATAACACATGCCCCCCTGGTTTTGGCAATGATAATTCCAAAACCATTGCTTCTTTGACTTCTCGGACTTGTGTACACACATACTGCTCCCAATGCCGTTAGACGCGGCCCTTCGACTTCCAAGGCCTGTACACACGCGCTGCCTCCCAATGCCGTTAGACGCGACCCTTCGACTTCTCCCTCGGGAATCGCGATAATGCCTCTTCGCCTTCTATTTCTGCCTTTATAAACCAGCATCAGCGGATTTACTTCCATCCATCTTCTTCTAAACATTAGCCACACCAACACACTCCGTGTCCCCTGACAATGTCTTCCTCTTCCTCTGTTTCCTCCAATTCCCCTTCTTCTTCTTCCATAATCTCCATCACTTCTCCTGACTCGGAAACCTCCAGGGAAGTTACGCCGGAGTTCAATCCAATAGCTTCATACAAAGCTCTCGCTCCTCTGCATTGGGACGCAGAGGAGTGAGACTTCAGCACTTGGTCAGAGGATGATGAACCCCTGACCGACGATGAGGACCTCCAGATTCTCCTTTACGAGGATCTAGACGAAAGCTATGACGAAGATTCCTGGGATGATGGTTTCTCCTCTTTCTCAGAAGAAGATGCCGAGGACACTTCCACCGATGACGACTCAGCAGCAGGAGGGTTCCTGCGCAGTGGATCGTCGACTTCAGAAGACGACGGGGACACCAGTGATGACACCAGCGATGATGGCTGCAACAGCAGTAGCACCGGCGGCGGCGATGGCAGCAGCGACGACGACACCAGCGCGTCCCCCCGTACAAGCGCCACAAGACCTTAGGGACTTACTGGTGGTAGTTCATAGGATCTTCCGCCACCGAGCGCAGAGCCGGTAGATCGGCTTCTTTTGTAATCACCTTTTGTAAATAAATCCTTTTATTTCGGCAAGCCAATGTCTGACATCTAATCTTAAAGTCCGATGGCATCGCATCGGCCCTTTCCCTTGAATTATCTGATCCAATGTCACGCTTTTCCTTTATTCCGTATCGAAAAATTCTAAGAACTCGAGTACCTTTCAAATGATCTTGCCAATAACAAGAGTACTCTGCAGTCGACTTCTTTGCTTGTTGTTGGATCCCATTCCTCAATCGGGTCAAACAATATGAGTACCAGGAAAACCCCACAAAGAAGTCAAACCTATTCTTTTAAGATCAAGGGACTCCTACAACCATCCTCTCGGCTTTTATCAAAACCTAGGATTCGCAAGGCCCAATTACTGCTTCTAGAGTTGATGGCTCAACATCGGCTGTTCAATCTCTTAGCTCCATTCATGGACCGGCACTACCTTTTCCTTACAAATCTAGCTTGCTCGTCTCATTCCGCCTTATAGCCTGATGCATTGCATCGGCTTCCAAAGTACCCGATAGATACTGTCCTGCAGCTTAATATACCACGGGGTACCCGGCCAGATCAACTCGATGTACCACAAGGTACTCGATTATATCTTGTAGCCCAATGTATCATATCGGGTTTCTTCACAAATACCCTGATTGCATTGATCCATAGCCTGATGCATTACATCGGCTTCATCACTCGTCTTCCCACATGCTCGGGAAATATTTCTTGAGATGCTAACCATTGACAGCCATCGGAAATTTAACACCATCTAATTCTTCAAGCATATATGCATTCCCTGGCAGAACTTGATCAACTCTATAAGGCCCGTGCCAATTTGGAGACCATTTACCATACGCCGCATCCTTAGTCCCCAATGGTAACACCGCTTCCCATACTAAATCCCCAACTTGGAATTCCTTCGGTTTAACTTTCTTGTTGTACGCGCGGGCTACCTTGGCCTTATTTTCCTTGATCTTTTCCAGCGATTGTCGCTCAGTTCTGTAATGTCTTCCACATTGTCGCTCATTAGTGTTGCATATTCTTCAGTAGTCAACTTATTCTGAAACTCTATTCGTCTTGAACCGGCCATAATTTCCCATGGCAATACGGCCTCCTGCCCATATACCAGATGATATGATGAAGTTCTTATTTCCCCGTGGCATGAAACACGATAAGCCCATAACGCTTCTGATAATACCTCATGCCAATGCCGTGGATATTCATCAATCTTCCTTTTGATCAACTTAATCAAGCTCTGATTTGACGCTTCGGCTTGTCCATTTGCTTGAGCATAGTATGGAGATGACCTGATTAATTTAATCCCCATGACGGCAGCGAACTTTCTGAATTCATCATATATAAACACCGACCCTCCATCTGTTGTAATGGTCTGAGAGATTCCAAACCTATGAATAACATGTTCTTTGACGAAATTGATGACGTCCCTTGATGTCACCGACTTCATAGGCACAGCCTCTACCCATTTGGTGAAATAATCTGTGATGGCCAAGATAAACTGATGGCCTTTACTTGATGGAGGATTAATCTTACCGATCATGTCCATGCCCCAGCCCCTGAATGGCCAAGGTTTAATGATAGGGTTCATTGCCGACGCTGGTACTATTTATATCTTTCCAAATCTCTGACAGGCCTGGCATCCTTTATAATACTTGAAGCAATCTTTCAGCATATCAGGCCAATAATATCCTAAGCGCCTGATCAACCATTTCATCTTGTGAGCTGATTGATGAGTACCACACGTACCTTCATGGACTTCATGTAAAAGCCGATTGGATTCAATCGGCCCCAAGCACTTAAGTAATAGCCCTTCCAGAGTCATGTAGAACAAGTCGTCCCCTATCAGGACGTACTTCATGGCTCTGTAACGTATCTTCTTAGGTGCCCCCTGAGCCGGATCCTTCAAGTAATTGAAGATATCGGCTCTCCAATCTCCTTGATCCAGCAGGTTTATTGGAAGATCGGCTTCATCTGCCGTGTCCTTGTAACCTGAAGCCATCTGGGCAAGATCATTGGCCTTAAAATTTTGTACCCTTGGTATCCAGTAGAAATTTATATATCTGAACTGGGCCATTAACTCCTGGCATTGTCTCCACAAAGGAAACAACAACTCGCTCTCACATCGGTACATCTCCGTGAGCTGAGAAATGACCAGTTTTGAATCCCCAAAAACTTCTACTGCCTCTGCTCCAGCTTCGAGAAGTAACTCCATACCTTTATGCACTGCTTCATACTCGTCTAGATTATTGGTGCAATGTGTTGGCAATTTGATTGAAAAGGAATATGTTGCCCCCCGAGGCGAGACGAGCAAGATACCTATGCCAGAACCATCCCCACAGACCGACCCATCAAAATACATTGCCCATACGCGGATGGAAAGCACTGCTATGTCTGAGCTGGTTCTTTCCGCAACGAGGTCAGCCAGCGCCTACCCTTTGACTGCTTTCGCAGGCTGGTACCGGATATCGAATTCAGACAGAGCGAACATCCATTTACCGAGTCGGCCTTTCAATACCGGGGCCGACAATATAGGCTTGATAACATCTGATTTGCAGATGACAATTGTGTCGGCAGAAAGCAGGATGTGGCGGAGCTTCGTACAAGTAAATAATAGACAAAGGCATAGTTTCTCAATTTAAGGGTACCTTGTCTCTGCATCTAGCATCCTCCTGCTGAGATAAAAAAACAACTCTTTCCTTGCCATCCTGCACTTGTATGATGACTGACGCAATGGAAGTGGCACCTACTAACAGATAAACATAGAATGGCTTACCCTGCTAGGGTGGGACTAACACAGGTGGTTTGGATAAATATTCCTTGATATCTTCAAACGCCTGTTGTTGCTCTGCCCCCCAGCGGAACTCGTCATTTGCTTTAACTTTCAACAACTCCATGAATGGTTCGATTCTTCCTGACAGATTGGAAATGAATCTCCTAACAAAGTTTATCTTACTAATGAGTTGTTGGAGCTCCTTCTTCATAGTAGGTGGCACCATTGATTTTACAGCTTCTTGACTTTTTAGGCCGATCTCAATTCCCCGTTCATGAACCAGAAAACCCAGGAACTGACCGGCCGATACATCAAAGGCACACTTCTTAGGATTCATTCTAAGCCCGAACTTCCTAGTTCGTTCCAAAACTCGCCGTAGATCTCCTAAATGCCCCTCAGCCGATGCAGATTTTACCACCACGTCATCAATGTAAATCTCCACCAGCTTACCGATCAAGTCGTGGAACATATAATTTATGGCCCATTGGTACATAGCACCAGCATTTTTCAACCCAAAAGTCAAGACTACATACTCGAATAATTCCACCGCACCTGACACTCTGAATGCGGTCTTGTGGATATCCTCTGGAGCCACAAAAATTTGATTATAACCAGCATTGCTATCCATGAAACTCAACATCTTATGACAAGCAGCTGCATTAATCAATGTTTCCGCAACTGGCATCGGGTACTCATCCTTTGGTGTAGCTTTGTTAAGGTCTCTGAAGTCTACACAGACTCTCCACCGGCCATCTTTCTTCTGTACAGGCACAACACTGGAGATCCATTCAGCATACCTGCATGTCCTGATGAAGCCTGCTTCTATCATCTTTTCGACTTCTTTCTTGACTTCTTCTAGGACTTCGGCCTTCATTTGCCGTGCTCGTTGCTGGAACGGCCGAAATTATGGCTTAAGAGGGAGTCAATGTTTGACAATACTCCTGTCCAAACCGGGCATCTCTGTGTAATCCCAGGCAAAACTTGCTGCATATTCTTTTAGCAGCAATATCATCGCCTCTCGCAACTCTGGATTTAACTTGTTGCTGATAAATGTTGGCCGTGGCTTATCCCTAGGACCAATATCAACTTCTTCTAGCTCATCAGCAGATGTAAACCCGTATCCTAGTTTCCCTTCATCCATCAAGTCGACACTGCAAATAAACAATGAATATGATGTAAAAGGATTTGGCTGATCGCAGGGATCGGCCGACTTGTTCTTTTCATTAACTTGTGCTTCTTTACAATTAACACATGGCCGGCTACTTGAACGGGCCTCTTTGTGAACTGTATAATGTGACATAGATGATAAAAACAACTCGAGTTCTATATTTTGGGGCCGATCGCGGGGATCGGCCTCTCCTGTTTCTCTGGTGCAAACTGACTTTGGCACCCCATCTAATCTGTAAGGCCAGTGGATAAGACCAGCCTCACCCCATTTTTTGTAGCCTCCACGTGGTCACAGCCCTCCAAGCTGATCCCTGAGATTGGTTCCTGGTCCTCCGCATCCTAGACACTCATGGCGGCGTGCGAAACTTCAACCGAATCATCCGCATGGACTACTTCTACTTCATCTCCATCACATTGAATCAGACATTGGTGCATTATAGAAGGGATACAACAATTGGCATGAATCCAATCTCTCCCAAGCAGAACGGTGTACGAGCCCTTGTTGTTGACCACAAAAAATGATGTAGGGACAGTTTTACCTCCCACCGTTAGATCTACGCTGAGAACTCCTTGCGCCTCTGATGTTTGTCCGTTGAAGTCACTTAGCGTGATGTTGGTTTTGATTAAGTCCCTAACAGAATGCCCCAACTTGCACAGAACTGAGTACGGCATTATATTGACTGCTGCTCCTGTATCGACTAGCATCGTGCTGACAGGTTGGCCGTTTATGTACCCCTTGAGATATAAAGCTTTTAGGTGCCTGTAATTCTTTTCTCGGGGCTTCTCAAATATAACTGGTCGTGGCCCCAAGTCAAGCAGAGCCATTGGCACCTCCTCACGGCCTGGTGCATGAAACTCTGCAGGGAGAACAAACACCATGTGTGCATCAGCCGATGTCTTCACATCGGCTTTCGACTTCTTGGGCCGCCATACCTTCTTGGGCCGCCATACCTTCGGCTTTCGACCTTTTCTGCCAAATCTAGCCGCGCTTTCCTTAATGTTTCCAAGTATTGGGCCTCGGCTTCTTCCAGGCTGCGCAGCCGTTGCACGCTCCGCTTCTAGAACCGGTTGAGCCCATCAGGACACCAGCGTGGCAGGTGATACTTGTCCTCCTCATCTTCTGAATTTCCCACTGTATATGTTGACTTGTCTTGTTCACGGCGAGATTGCCCTGGTCCCAAGCGTTGAAAAACTGAGGCGCCTCTTGTGTCTTGCTTTTGAGAATTGCATTCTGGGCAATCCTCAAGGGTAGGTAGTCTTTTCATACCAGAATCCCAGCAGTATATGAAGAACGGGCAATGCCAATGATCTCGCTTATCTTCCCGCTTCCTGAGGCATTTCCCAGTGCACCGCTCATATTCTTCTTCTTCAGTTTCGCGTTGGAGACGATGCTGATACTGATACTGGTATTTTCTCAGAAGATGAGAGGAAACTGGTTGTTGATTCCTGACGTGCCTGACCTGTTCCTCGGTGATATAGTCCCTTTCTTCTTTTTCGAGCCGATCGTGGGAATCGGCCTCTTGCCTCCTTGCATGTTTATGTGATGTATGTCCTGCCATGTTAATACCAAGAGTAAAATCAAGCTACCGATGTGTTGATCGGTCGTACCCTTCCACCATATTTACATTTGGGAATGGCTGAGTATCAACCTTCATGGCATACTGCCCCAAGATTAATCGGCCTTGCTCAATGGCCGATTGTATCTGTCGCCGGAGCTCCTTGCAGTCACCGGTACCATGAGTGAAGGAATTATGCCATTTGCAGTATGACCTTCCCTGGAGCTCCTGAGTTGTTGGGATCTTATAACCTACAGGGAACTTCAATTGCTTTTCTTTCAAAAGCAAGTCAAATATTTGTTCGACTTTGCTCACATCAAAATCAAATCCTTTTGAAGGCCCCTGTTGTTTCACCCATTTGCAGGACACGGGTTTTGCCCCTCGTGCCCACTCCACAACTGCTATCTCCTGATCATCCCCGCAGTCTTCAGAGTCTCCAGCATCAACCATGACTACTTGACGCTTGAACTTGTCTTGGTACAACTCTAGGTGGCGTTGTTCATATACTATCATCTTTTGTTGGGATCTCTGATCGGTTTTACCAATCCCATAGACGCCAGTTCTACTGCCTCCTTCTCTGAAATTCTAGTTGAGTAGCACCGGTTCTTAACTTCCCTAAACCGCTGGATGTATTCCGCCACAATCTCTCCTCGCTTCTGGCGGACCTGTGCCAAATCAGCAATTCCAGCTTCTGCATCTTCTGAATGATATTGCATATGGAATTGCTCCTCTAGCTGCTTCCAGGTGTGGATAGAATCAGGATACAATGAGGTGTACCATCCAAAGGCTGGCCCTGTAAGAGATTGCGAGAAAAACCTCACCCGCAATGGATCCGACACCGAAATCATTCCTAGCTGCGCCAAATACCGGCTCACATGCTCTATGGAGCTGAATCCCTCTGATCCGCTGAACTTAGTAAACTCAGGCAGCTGATACTTGGGTGGCAGAGGAATCAAGTCGTACTCGCTTGGATACGGCTTGGTGTAGCCGATAGCTCGCCTTCTTGGGAGGATGCCAAATTGATCTCTCAAAATGGCACTAATCTGATCTACAGTATGAATTCCTGGGGCCGAGTGCGTACCTTCATGACTCGGCCTCGTCGCATAAGTAGCCAGCCATGCCTGTTTGTCGGCATCGACTACAGATGTTCCTCCAGTTACCCTCTGTGTGGGTTGCGCCGGGTGACCACCATCTGGTATATACACACAAACATATCCGTGTGGCACCTCCTTGGGGGGTTCGCTGAAGAATTGGTGATCAGCAGGGTCACCTCCTACCTTGTATATGACATATGCTGGAGAATTCTGTTGCTCTGGAGCTGCAACCGTGTAAGGCACTGGCAGCCTGGCTTGAAAAGGCAACTCCTCTCTGTGACTCCCCAAAGCAGGTCCTGTTGGAGAGTAATGGTGCTTCATGATCTCCTGCACCACACGTACTGCGACGCGCTCAAGGGTGTTCACCAGACTCTCAGAATGTTGATGCAATGAATGAGCCACTATGTAGTTAACTTCTTGGCAGAGAGCTCGCGTATGTTCTTCCGTAGGAGTAGACAGATCCACTTCATCTAGTGCTCCTTCAGATGAAAACCCTTTCCACCTGATGCCGTGGTGATGGGTCCTTTCAAACGAGCCGATGAGATCGGCTTCAAAAGCAGCTTTTATTTCATCATACTTCTGCTTGTGTTCTTCAGACAATTCCTCATACGTAATCGGGTTCTCATTCGGCATCTTGACGATAGGAGTCGATGAAGCCAAAGCAGATGTTGCAGCCGATTGTAGTCGATGTAGTCGAAGGAGGAAGTCGATGTAGATGACGAAGTAGTCAATGAAATCGATGAAGTCGATGAAGTAGTCGATGTGGTCCCATCGGGCATGCCAGAATGTGTTGTCGGTCAAAACCCACCGGCGAGCAGCGACAGTCAACACGAGGAGCCGGGAGGCTTCCGAGACAGCTGGTGGGTCCCGGTCCCTCGGTCAACGGCCCAAGAGTCCGGCACACACCCTGGCTTGGTGAAGTGCTAGGCGTGCCACCTGACCTATACCTGATCAGGAAGGTGTGGAAGTCGTTTGTTAGCTATCTTCCTGCATTCATGGACATGTCAAACATTAGTCCGAGCCGTGATCAGCTCTTACAACGACTCCCAAGGTCAGCTAAAGGAACCGACAGAGTCGCTGTACCAGTTCAGACCTATCTTCATACCAGGTTGTACTTTCGGGTACTTCTCAGAATCGGCTACAAGAAGCCGATCGCCACGTTTAACAGATCGGATCTACTAATATGTAAACATCTTGTACGAATCCAATAGAAAAAGATAAAAGCATGCTCTTGTTGTCGGTCAAAACCCACCGGCGAGCAGCGACAGGCAACACGAGGAGCCAGGAGGCTTCCGGGACTGCTGGTGGGCCCCGGTCCCTCGGTCAACGGCCCAAGAGTCCGGCACACGCCCTGGCTTGGTGAAGTGCTAGGCGTGCCACCTGACCTATACTTGATCAGGAAGGTGTAGAAATCGTTTGTCAGCTATCTTCCTGCATGCACAGACATGTCAAACATTAGTCCGAGCCGTGATCGGCTCTTACAACGACCCCGAGATCAGCTAAAGAAGCCGCCAGAATCATTGTACTAGATTGGACCTTCGGGTACCTTCCAGAATCGGCTAGAAGAAGCCGATTGCCATTTTTAATAGATCAGATCTACTAATATGTAAACGTCTTGTATGAATCCGATGGAAAAGGATAAAAACATGCTCTGTAATTACCAAGCTAATCCAATCTGCGATGGTAAAAGCTTTCACCGTATAACCGGAACATCCTACGCGTGGTTAAGCCTAACGAACATGAAAGATGACAATACACTAACCCGATAAGAGGCCTAAAAACAAACTTAACAAGTCGATTCCCGGAATAATCCCTTGTCAGCTTACCATAAGGCACCAAACATGCAGCCGGAACATTTAACCCGTTTGAAGGGCCTAATCATACAGATATTAAACCAATTCCTTATAGCACAAAGAACTACCATAACAGATTAGATCTAATAAGCAATAACAGAGCAAGGCGCTGCCCCTGCACCCGAAATCGAACACAAGGATAGCTAAACGATTACAAGCAGCAAGCAAAGCATGGATTTACTATTCAGAATCATTGCAGCATCATAATCGTTTAAGATAACTAGTGCTACTCGCCATCAAAAATGATTCAGTACGAGTAACACAAGGATAAATAGATAAACGCGACGCTGCTCCAACCATGCAGAACATGATTGGAGCAGCATGTCAATTACCTGGAGAAAGCCCTTGGAAAGGGGTGGCGATGCGCCGAGAGTTTATTGTGGATGATTGATTGATTATTGATTGAATCTCACAATACATATTTATAGTCCAGAGACTTAATCCTTTCTAACTAATCCTAGCTGATTATGGTACAATCTCTAACTTACTATATTTAAACTATCCTTAGATACACGACCATCCTGGCCCTTGACACGTTCGCTCAGAAGCCGATTTGCAGACTATTACGATGATTTCCTTCAGCCCATGTTGCTCTGGGCCCATCCTTTGGCCCAGTCAAATGATGGCGATAACAGCTCTGCAATTACCAAGCTGATCCAATCTGCGATGGTAAAAGCTTTCACTGTATGACCGGAACATCCTACGCGTGGTTAAGCCTAACGAACATGAAGGATGACAATACGCTAACCCGAAAAGAGGCCTAAAAACCAACTTAACAAGTCGATTCCCAGAACAATCCCTAGTCAGCTTACCATAAGGCACCACACATGCAGCCGGAACATTCATCCCGTTTGAAAGGCCTAATCATACGGATATTAAACCAATTCCTCGTAACACAAAGAACTGCCATAACAGATTAGATCTACTTAGCAATAACAGAGCAAGGTGCTGCCCCTGCGCTCGAAATCGAACACAAGGACAGCTAAACAATTACAAGCAGCAAGCAAAACATAGATTCACTATTGAAAATTAATGCAGCATCATAATCGTTTAAGATAACTAGTGTTACTCGCCATCAAAAATGCTTCAGTACGAGAAACACGAAGATAGACAGATAAACGCGACGCTGCTCCGACCATGCAGAACATGATCGGAGCAGCATGTCGATTACTTGGAGGAAGCCCTTGGGGAAGGGGTGGCGATGCGCCCAGAGTTTGTTGTGAATGATTGATTTATTATTGATTAAATCTCACGATACATATTTATAGTCCGGAGACTTGATCTTTTCTAACTAACCCTAGCTGATACGATACAATCTCTAATTTACTATATTTAAACTATCCTTAGATACACGGACATCCTGGCCCTTAACATGTTCGCTCAGAAGCCGATTCACAGACCATTACGATAATTTCCTTCAGCCCATGTTGCTCTCTGCCCATCCTTTGGCCCAGTCAAATTATGGGGATAACAAGGTACTGTCGGCGAGTGTCGTCAAATCTACATGATATGCAATGATTTAAAGCAAATGGTTATTATTTCAATATT
The DNA here is from genome assembly GCF_002211085.1 of Panicum hallii. Classification (NCBI taxonomy): domain Eukaryota; kingdom Viridiplantae; phylum Streptophyta; class Magnoliopsida; order Poales; family Poaceae; genus Panicum; species Panicum hallii. The sequence goes on along the minus strand of NC_038047.1, from coordinate 13,250,720 downwards.
TTGTTTTCATGATAAAGTTGCAATCCAACAAGAATAATTCAATACATCACATCTAGACTTAACTAATTTGTACAAACAACAAAAAAGATTTGAAAGAAATAAACGTAAGTAGAGTTTCTGGTGTAAAAACATTATTCAAAACGGCTATTTGGTGAAGGTTGCTATAGAGCTGATCGGATCTACTTCACAACATATTTTTCAGATAGCTTATCTAGCCAATTGGGGTGTGCATCAGCTCGCCTAGCTGATACATGCTTAAGGTGTTAACCTAGGTAACGACTTGTGCGCGCATCGGCTCTGATTTTTCTTCTAAAAAAGTAGCCGATAGAGGTGTAGCCGATCGACGTGTAGTCGATGGGCGTGTGGCTGATGGGTGTGTAGCTGATGGGCGTGTATCTTACAGACGTGTAGCCGATTGATTCATGCTATTTTATAAAAAAGACCCTAGAAAGAAACAGAGACTTGCATTTGTGTCCCTAATTGACTTGAACAGTTGAAGTCGAGCGGCGGCGATCAAAATTCGGCGAGGAGGCTCACCGGTGGTGAAGAAAAGATGGAGAAAGAAAAGGTTTAGAGGCTCACAGCGGACTTGGGGTGGTTGGAATCATAGAAGGGAAACTCGAAGGTGGCGGTTCGACTAGAGACAGAGCCGGCGCGGTGAGGTTCCGAGGGTGGCGACGGTGTTCCAGCAACTGGAGTGTAGGAAGGCAAAGGAAAATTGGTTAGGGAGCTTTGGCATGGAGATGTGGTGCTGATGGTGCTCTTGGCGAGGGAGGAGAAGGGGTGGAACTTCGGTTCGACTAGAAATAGCACAGCGGCGGAAAGTGAGATCGCCGGCGCAATGTTCTGGGCTGCACGTGCGCAGGAGGAGGAGGAAGAGCGGATCAGGAAGGGGCAATGAGATGCAGCGGTGCTAGTGGAGCATGAAATTGGAGAGGAGGAGTGGCGGAGACGGCTGACGGCGGTGGACAGAGGAGCTCCGGCGAAGTAGTCGAGCGGGGGAAAAGAACAGGAATGCGGGTGCGCGCGAGGGGATAGAAGAAGGGAGAAGTTCACTGGGCGCGTTTCCCAAGCTAAAAAGAGGCACGTAGGCAGGCGGCAAGCAGCTGCTAGTGGTCGACGGCGCGCGTGGCGGCTCGAGCGGCAAGCGGCGAGACGCGTCCGCACAAGGAGGAGCCAGCGGGGTCGGTTGAGCGGCGGGCAGGCGAGCTGGGGGCTAGGTGGCGCAGGAAGAGCGGCAAGGGGGCAGCTGGCGGCTAGGGAAAACACTGACGTTGGGTGGTGGGCGGCACTGCAGAGAAACAGAGATGGGGAAGCAGGAGGAAGAAGACCAAGAACTATTCATAAGTTTTGCAAAAGTTCAAGGAGTTCACTGTAAAGTAAAATTTTCTTCCAAACTATAGCTCTAATGAAAATATGCCCAAAATCAAAAGTGTAGAGCTTAAAAAGATCTACCACTTTGCTTTAGGGTCCAACTTCAAAATAGTTAGGGTTTTGAAATTATTTTTAAAAACCAACAGATCATTCAATTTCAAATAAATCCAAAATAAGTTTTACCCTTTCAATGAAGCCTTGGAGTATTTACACTTCTTACAGTGGTTAAAGAGTGAAAACTCATGTTGGAAATCAACCCTTCATACATTTTTGAAATGACCTCTCATTTATACACAATTTACAAAAAACCCTATTTTTTCTAATATTACAAAAATACCCTTTAACATGTATTAAGTTTTTAAAGGCATTCATCAAAACAAACACAAACTTCATACAACTTCATACTAGAAATTAGTGTGCCTAACTCCTAAGTACCTGAAATGTCACAGTCTTGCTCCCTAAAAAGAATCTCATCCCGAGATTCCGGAACAGAATGGAATTGAGAGATTAAATACTTGGTTTGGCTCTAAGGAAGTTTGGAAAGCTGTACGAAGATAAGATTCAGTTTTCCAAGTCACTTCTTCTTCAGTGTGATGGTTCCATTGGATCTTAAACATTCTGATTATTTCTCTTCTTGTGCTTCTCTCTTTGGTATCTAGTATTCTGATCGGATGTTCGGTATAAGATAGGTCTGACTCGATTTTGATGGTTTGGAAATTGATGACCTCGGTAGGGATTTTGATGCATTTCTTAAGCTGAGATACATGGAAGATATTATGAATGGCTACTAGCTGAGGAGGAAGTTGAAGATGATAAGCTATGGGTCCACAAGCTTCAAGAATTTCAAAAGGTCAAACGTATCGAGGAGCGAGTTTTCCTTTTATACCAAATCGTTGAACACCTCCGGTAGGTGATACCCTTAGATATACAAAGTCACCAACTTCAAACTGCAATGGTTTCCTTCGTTTGTCCGCGTAGCTCTTTTGTCGAGATTGGGCTGCCTTTAGATTACTTTGAATGATTTTCACTTTTTCTTCTGCTTCAGTGACAAGATCGGGTCTAAAGATTTTACGTTCGCCGATTTGAGACCAACTCAAAGGAGTTCGGCATCAATGACCGTATAATGCTTCAAAAGGAGCCATTTTTAGACTCGACTGATAACTGTTATTGTAGGAGAATTCTGCTAAAGCTATGCATTTATCCCAATTTTTGTCATACTGGATTACACAAGCTCTAAACATATCCTCTAGGATTTGATTTATCCTTTCCATTTATCCATCTGTGTGACACTCAGGTAAATAGCATGGTCACACCCTAGAGTTTTGGTATGTTTTTATGTGCAAAATATGGCAAAGGTATGTTAATATGTGCAATGTTAGGGAAAAGGGTTTGTTTATATAATTGTATTTAACTAGAGGTCCTTTTGTGCTAAATGGGTAGATATGGAGGGAAAAGTTCAAAAGCATAAGGGTTGTTTTGCAAAAGATGGAAATTTGCATTTAAGTCGCTATATGGAAAATTACCTTGGATATATGTGTACAATAGTTTTATCTATAGGATTTACATAAAGTTTGAAAATGTTACTAAGTTTATAGAAACTTCAAAACCGTTGCTCAACTGTAGATGAACCTTAAAGAAAAGTTGTAGAGCTTGAAAAACTATGCACTTTTGCTTTTGGGACCATCTTCAATTGAGCACTGGTTTAAAAGTTATTGATGTTTTATAGTGGAGTCCCTGCTTTTCTTTGAAATTACGTTTCAGTCCCTTTCTTCTACCTCCCTCTCTTCCTCCCCTGTTTCTCCTCTGCTACACGCCGCCGCCTACGCCCGGCCTGAGCGCCGCCCTGCTGCTCTGCGCCCCTCTGCACCCCGCACCATGCGTCGTGCTACTCTTCCTCCCACCGCCCGCAGTACCCGCGCTGGCCATCCCTCCTCCCTCCACGTCGGGCAGAAGCCCCCAAGCGGCCGCCACGCCGCCTTGACAGGCACACCGGCGACCCCCCCCCGGTTCGGCGCCTGGCCTTGTGCTCTCCCCCTCTCCCTTATCCTTCTTCCAATAGAGCTGTGCTTGCCCTATAAGACCAGCCGCGCTACATCTTGCTATTGTTTCCCCTTTCCTCCTCCCGGCGATCCCTAGCACCGAAGCGCCGCCGCACTTTGGCCACTACAAATTCTCCCCAATCACACCACCCCACTCCGATTCCGCCAGCCCAGAGTTTCCCCGTCTCCTCCCATTGCCCCACAGCCTGATCCGGTCCACCCTCAACCATCCCCCTCGCCGGATTTTCCTCATCCCATGCCGCTCCTCACCGGCGCCGCCCGAGCTCGGCCTCATCGTCGACAGCCTGCACCGTCACCCCTCCTTCCAATCCACATATGGAAATCGCCTCCTCACATTCCACTGATACTCATGCGCATGTTAAATCCCCGTGTTCGCCGGCTCTTCACTGGGAATGGCGTTGCGCCGCCTCGGCCGCCGCACCTCTCCGTCACCGACCGTGTTCCGCAGTTGCCCGTCGGACACCACCACTCTCAATCCCTTCCTTGGACTCTATAGACCATGCCTGGCCAGCTCTCCCCCGCCGGCGTCCTCGCCGCTGGCGAGAACGCGTCGGGGCTCAGCAAGGGCTCTTTTGCAAATAGGAAGCTTAGGCTGAGGGTCCCGATGCAAATATAACGAGACACCCCCCAGTGGATCTTTTATTTCATGTGTGTGTGTTTTCTATCTTGTAAAATTCGTAGAAAATCATAGAAAAATCCAAAAATTGCAAAATTAGTTTTCTTGGAAACTAGATTTCAGGTCATACAACTTTTGTTTATGAAGTTTGATATGAAACTAAATACTTTTGCATCTATTTTAAATTCAAGGTTAAAGGGTAATTAGTAGCTTAACTTCTTTTAAATTTAGGCAATTCAAATTGAATTATTAGCTAAACATGTTTTATAGACCTAACTAGTCCAGATCTTTTTGTCATACTCTAATGTGTTAATGTTTAGTATATATCTAAGTTTTCAAAAGTCTATGATCCTTTTAATCTAAAGTTTTGAATTTAAATTGGGATTTAAATTCAAATTTCAAATGATCTAGTTCTGTGTGCACTAGATTTAGTACTAAGTTATGACTCACTTATGGAGAGTCATTCAAACCTAAGCCCTTTTTATGTCATGAATTCGTGTATGTTGACTTGATGAATTGCAACTTTTGTAATGTAAGATCTTAAATTTAAATCTTGTCTTACTTAACTTATTGCATCTCATATAGAAGTAACAACACTCGACGACGGAGACTACGAATTGATCGTGGGACAAGACCAAGGATCTTCCGAAGACCCCGCGAACATCGTCGAGAAACTAACTGAAGCCCCGAACTAAGGTTCGGAAGCCTCTGACACTCCTGCCCCCAACCCCACTCAAGAAGGCAAGCCCTGGACATATCCTACTATTTTATTTACACTGCAATCTATATCTAATTATCTATACTTATGCATTAAGTCTAGGATTTGTTATGAAACCCTAGATGCATGGACATTAGGAACCCAATGTATTGTACCCAAGTCCTTATCGGATAGATGCTCCGCTAATAAGGCCGGTAGAAGTCGGGTGATTTCCTGTCACTCGCGCGATATAGGAGTTGATTGTTTACCATTCTGCAACCACTATAAGGATGACAGACAGGGTCATGTGCTGTATCATGACCTAGAAGTTTACCCTGTCTGTTTTGTTAAAAGTTGATAAGGTCGAAATGTGTGGTAGTGGTGGCTAAGCGTTTGAAAGTAATAGCCACATGCCGCGAAATATGGTAAGCGGTAAGCCTAGTACCCGAGTGGCCTGGCAAATGGACATGTCTCCACCACTCGACTTTTATTTTATGTTTACACGCACCGACATGTGGGAGTACATTCTGCAAGGCCAGACAGGAATACGAGTTTTGTAGTCGCGCTACAGACGTATGTCCTGTACACATTGGTGTACGTACGGTCCTGCAGTCGCTTGTGGTGACCCTGATCCATAACCCGGAATATGAGGGAAACGGTTGCTTCGGAATGATCTTTGAATGTTCCAAGCGTGTGTGTTAGATTTACCTTACAAGGTTTGAAATTCGATTCAGAATCGTCCGCTTCTCACGAAGATTGAGACTGCTTATCCCTTTTACCACATAGAGTAAGAAGTATAATTATTGATGGAATAATCCGGATGAATGATAATCTCTACTTTGCTTGCTTAGTATAGGTGCTAATCTAGAATGAATAATCAACTAGAAGACGAAAGCTAAAATTTGAAAGTAGATCATACTCTTTGTTGCTTTTTAGCTAAAAAAATAAACCCAGAGCCTTTACAAGCCGTCATTTATCTAGTTACGGGCTAAAAGTATACCCAACCCCGGGTAAGCCTTGCTGAGTATTTGAATACTCAGTCTTGCTAGTACCATTTGCAGGTATAACATTGGAGAACCTCACGGACAACCCTGCATGGCCAACTTCTGTTCCTTTTGGCTGGTCCGTGGAATGGGATCCGTCCCCGGCTGGCAGTGACCCTCCGGAGTGACACCAGGCCTTGGGCTGAGCATGGTGTCCACCTTTGCGATGAGAGTAGTCGTGTGTTTGTTTCCCTTCCGCTGTGAACATGGACAAGCTGTCTGGCTTGTCGGTTTGAACACCGTTTGTATAAATTCTATCTGCAGTCGAACAAGGCTTGTAATAATGTTTACGTATCTGTAAATTAAAAATAGTGAGTTATGCTATAATTGTAAACTCGCCTTCGTGCGAGGTAAACCTGCCTTGATCCTGTTGAACCGTAGTTGTATCGGGCGGAGACCCGACAGACCAATGGGTTACACCGTTTGAAGTATGTTGGAGCCCTTGAGAGAGGACTTGCGTATTTGAGCCGGTGTAATTCAGGCGGTTCTGACATAGCTGGTATCAGAGCTGTAGGTTTACCATTACAATTACAACAACTCTTAAAAAGTGTTTTCAGAATAAAATTTGGCCAATAAATGAATTTACAAACATGCGTTGGATTCGCTAAGGCTGTGCTTAGTTCATAAAGCCCTAAGGGTGTATATGGGAAATATCAGGTGGCAATTAGCGTATATATATAATTCTGACTTGCAGCACTACTTTCTATCAAAACTTAAATTCGTGCATAACCCAACCTTACTTTCTGTAACGACACTTGCGATCGGAGGTAAGAAGGTAAGGATCCTCAGCCAACTGAGGGAGCTTGGCCTTCCTGTTGGTGATGCGAACCGAACGCTGTTTCTCAAGCAGTGGCCTACTTGAGATGCTGCCAATATACCAACTTAGGTTGATTATATTGGGAGTATATGGTTCGGCGCAGAGTATGGCGATCGCTGTTCATACCCCCGCATTTTGCGGTACCCCCCGTGAATACTGTGGCAGAACCAACCTGAATTATACCGACTCAAGTACGCGAGTCCTCACCGAAGGGCTTCCTCGTACTTCAAACGGTATAAAACCATTGGTCTGTCGGGTAACGTCCCGATAAACCACCGAACTCAGGATCCAACAAGGTACCTCACACGAAGGTGAGTCCAGAGATATAATGCCAAAATATCTTACACCACAGGTAGTTACATTACAAAAATGTACAAAGCATCATTAGCTCCCACAGAGGAGAGATTATTACAAGACAGGTTTTAGTTTTCAGTCAAAGCAGCGGAATTTGAAAAGCGTAGCCATTATACACGTCGTCATTACAGATATTATGCTAGCCCTGGCATAATATCACTCGGCGGGATCGGTGTTGGCCGGGGACGGATCCCATTCCACGGACCAACCATCAGGCAAAGGGTAGGGCCACGGAGTAATGAAAGCTGGCTCATCAGGGAGATTACCTGGATTACATCAACAAAAGCAAGGCTGAGTATACTAATACTCAGCAAGACTTACCCGGAATTGGGTATACCTTAGCCCATAACTAGACTCATGATGGCTTTTAGCTTTGGGTAGGGTTTTCAGCTGAAAAGCAACAAAGAGTAGATCCTTAATTTCAGCTTTTAACTTTCAGATTCTAGTTGATTAACCATTCTAGGTAAGCACCTATAACTAGTCAAACATGGTAGAATCTTTATTCAAACATCATCTTAGATAATCACATAATTACTCTTATTACTCTATGTGGTAAAGGGAATAAGCAGTCTCATACATCGTGAGAGGCGGACGATTCTGAATCGAGATTCAACCCTTGCAAGGTAAACCTAACACACACGCTTGGAACACCACAGGGTTGTTCCGAAACAACCGTTTGCCTTTCATTCCGACTCGTGGATCAGTGCCACCACAAGCGACTGCAGGTCATACGCACATCCAAAGTGCAGGACGTACGTCTGTAGCGCGACTACAAAACCCGTACTCCTGGTTGCCCAGCAACACGTATGCCTACACGTCGAACAAAGTAACCAAAAGAAGCAAATACATGTGGTGGGTGGTATGTCCACTCCTCGGGCCGATCGGTTACTAGGCTTACCGTTTACCATATTTCACGGCATGTGGCTAGTACTTTCAAACGCTTAACCACCGCTACCACACACTGTGACCTTATCAATTCATCAAAACAGACGGGGTATCATCTTGACCATGATACCTCATAAAACTCCCGTCCGTCATCCTTATAGTGATAACAGGAATGTAAACATTACAACTCCTATATATCGCGCGAGTGACAGGAAATCACTCGACTTCTACCGGTCCTATAAGCAGAGCAGCTATTCGGACTCAAGTTCTAGTGTTCAATACATTGGTTCCTGGAACAATGCAACTAAGGTTTCCAAACAACTCCTAAGAACCTAATGCATAAAGATATACATAAATAATAATATAGGTTGCAGTGTAATAAAGTAGGGGTTATGTCCGGGGCTTGCCTTCGCTGGGAGGATTGGGGTTAGTCAAATTATTTTCTTCCGAACCTTGGTTCGGGGCTTCAGAGAAATCCACGACAAGATTCCTGGGGTCTTCAGAATAAACTTCTTCTTGTTCCGGGATCAGCTGATAATCCCCGTCAGCGAGAGTGGTCGAGTCTACATGATATGCAAGTTGAAGTTTAATGGATGTATCCATTTTCATTTCAATTTCCGATAAAGTTGCAATCCAAATAAAAGAAAACTATATTACAATAAATAACCAAACTACTCTCTACTGGGCAGTCATTTATCGAGTATTAACTAAACTAACTAGTCTCATTAGGCAACAGGGTGGTTACCCTAAACATCCGATTAACTATAATAAGTAGTATATCAGTTTACTATAAGCAACACTAAATACACTTAACAAACTCTATTTATTTTATTAGCTAAACATTGTAATTAATCTTAGGTTATTACTTAATTATGGCTAACTTGGATTAATTAACTAAATCTTGAATTAAGAAAAATAATTAGTACTTATGAAAATTATCATAGGTGGGTTTTATTGAAATTTTACTCTAAAGGAACTAAGCCACAAAATTAAACAAGATTATAATTGGAATTTTCAAGATATAATTATAATTGGAGTTTTACACTAAAACTAGAGTTCAGAATTTAAGAACATCATGAATTACTCAAGATTAATAGTCCAGAAAAGTTTCATAATTTTTCATGCATAACAATTATTATTTATGAATTACCTTTGAATTTAAGTTTGAAATTTATAACTCAAGTTATATTAGGTTTATTTTTCTCAAATTTTTATCTTAAATTACTCCTGTTGTAACAAAGCTAAGATAAATTTTTCAGCCCTAAATATGAAGGAACACATTTGGAATTAAATTAAGTAACTTTTATCAACATATAACAAAAAGTACTCGAAACCTAAGCAAATGAACAGTAAAGTACTCGAACTTTTTACACAGAGCTATACATAGCACCTACAATCTATGATCCAAATTTCAGCTTTAACACATGCCTACAACATGAGATACAATTAAAACACTTATTTTCTAATATTTAATCTACATCAGAAAATATACACCTACAGCTCAAACTTCCTAAACAAAAGTAGTCGAATTTGACTTAAGGATTCCAACAAAATTTAGCTTGCATTTTTATGATTTTTTCTCGAATAGATACAGAATTTCTAAGTTGACAGCCTAATTTACACAAAAGGTCCTTCGGTTACTATTCCTTTGAGTCTAAGGCTATGCACTTAACCCCCTGGTTTTCTTTTCCTTCTAACCCGAGGTCCTTGGCTGTGAACCAGAACAGAGCAAGGCGGAGGCGGCCGTGTTCCGGCAACGGTGATCACCGGCGGTGAGGTCCAAGGGCAGGGAAGGATGCAGGAGCTTACAACGGTTCTGTTGAGCTACTTGTCGAGGGCGGGGATGACCGGAAAGATGGAGTTCGACTTGAGCCCGAGGTGACGGCGGAGGGGTCACCATCGACGGCGGAGCTCCGGTGGCGAACGTTGGCAACCGACCTATGCAAAAGCTTTAGTGAGACACAGGGAAGGTGTAGGTACTATCAATTGGAAGAAGTCGTGCTGGATTAAAGGAGACCGACGGGGACCGAGGCGGCGGCGATGAAGAAGAACGCCGGCGAGCGTCGGGGAGGCACTGTGATGCACCAGAGGGTCAATGGATGGGTCGAACAGCTTCAGGGTGATGATGTGGTGCTGTTTATGGTGATGTGGTGGCTCGGGACTGCTTGAGTGGTGCTGCCCATGGTGAGGCCGAGGGCGGCGGCGGATGGTGATCGTCGGCGACGAGTTTTCAATGGAAATTGGAGGGCCACGAGTGGTCGAGGAGCACCAGGGGACTACGGGAAAGCTTGTGCCGGTGTTGGTTGAGGCGGGGGAGGTCCGGTGTGGGCTGCCCACGGGCGTGCCGTGCGCGGCCGGAGTGGAAGGGGACGGCGGCGGCGGAATGCAGCTCGGGTACTGGAAATTGGACACTGGGAGTAGCAGAACAGCTTGTAGGGGTTGATGTGGTGCTGCTGCGCGCGAGAGCGAGAGGGTTAAGGCACTGGGGTGGCCTGTCCACGGTGACCAGGAGGTGGCGGCCGGAGGAAGCTCGGGGATGGCGTGGCGCGCGCGCGTGCGTCCAGGAAAGGAGAGGGAAACGGCCGGAATGGAGGGGAGATGACGCGTGGATGTGTGCTGCAGCTGGTGGTGGCGCTCGGGAAGCTGTGCCGGCGGTGAACGGCGGCGACAGGAGCAGAGCAGAAGGGGGAAGCGTCGCAGTCAGAGGAGGAAGAAGCAGACTGGAGTCAGAAGGACTAGTCTGTGATTTCCAAAAACTCCAGGGACCCCTCTGTGAACTAAGATTTCCCATTAATACAAAAGTCTAATGAGAAAAGTGTCTAAAGCAAAGTTGTAGAGAATTTCAAACCCTACAAGACTGCTTTAAGGTTCAAATTCAAAATCTCAAAGAATATAGTTTTATTTTAAACTTTAAAGCACCATTCAAATTATAAACTTTGTCTTGTAATTCAAACATAATGCTTTAATGTTTAGGGTCTTTTTGCAAGATTTCCTGCAGTAATCATTACTAACTCTTTTTACACTTTAGTCCTTAGGTAAAACTAAGTTTTACTTTTATCTTTCTACCATTTCACATGTAAGTCCCTTATGTTTGTGTTAACTACACATGGGTCCTTAGTTTCTTTCAAAATATATTTCTCTTAGGTTTTATTTGACTTTTGCATTGTTCTTTTCTATAGCCATCTGAAATTTGACACTTAAGAACATTTTCACACACTTGCACATAAGAATTTATAAAACTCATGATTTACAAATATACCCTTATTGCTTTGTACAACTTGTATACACTATAACATGCTTACATGTAATACACCCAAACTTGGTATCTAATTGTCTAACTACCTGGATATTACAGCCTTCCCCCCTTAAAAAGAATCTCGTCCCGAGATTCCGAAGCTGAACAGAAATGGATAATTAGATTTGGGGATTGGCTTGAAGGAAGTCTGGAAAATTCCGTTGAAGATAAGACTCAGTCTCCCAAGTCGCTTCTTCTTCGGTGTGATGATCCCATAAGATCTTGTACATCTTAATTGCTCTCCTTCTGGTGAATCTCTCCTTAGTATCCAGGATTCGAAGAGGTTGTTCGATGTACAACAAATCAGGTTCAATCTCAAGGGCACCTGTCTCAACGATTTCTGTGGGTACTTTGACACACTTCTTAAGTTGAGAGATGTGAAAGACATCGTGAATAGCCGCCCATTGAGATGGAAGACGAAGTTTGTAAGCCACTGGGCCACAAACGTTTAAAATTTCAAAGGGTCCGACATATCGAGGTGCTAACTTTCCTTTTATGCCGAAACGTTGGACACCTTTGGTAGGAGATACTCGGAGATAGACAAAATCTCCTATCTGGAATTGCAGAGGTTTCCTTCTTTTATCTGCATAGCTCTTTTGTCTGGACTGAGCGGTTTTAAGATTAGATTGAATAACCTTAACCTTATCTTCGGCTTCAATGACTAGGTCGGGTCCAAAGATTTTGCGTTCACCGGTCTCTGACCAACTCAAAGGAGTTCGACACCTGCGACCATATAACGCTTCGAAAGGAGCCATTTGAAGACTAGCTTGATAACTGTTGTTGTAGGCAAATTCAGCTAGAGCAAGGCACTTGTCCCAACTTGTACCATAGTGAATAATACAAGCTCGGAGCATGTCTTCAAGAATTTGGTTAACTCGCTCAGTCTGCCCATCAGTCTGGGGATGATACGCAGAGCTTCGAATCAATTTGGTTCCTAGAGCTGATTGTAACTGCTCCCAGAACCGTGCGATAAATTGGGGCCCACGATCAGATATGATAGTTTTCGGAACCCCATGCAATCGAACGATTTGTTCCAGATAAACTTCGGCATACTTCTTAGCAGAGTAAGTGGTATGCACCGGAAGAAAATGAGCTGTTTTTGTGAGTCTATCGATGATTACCCATATGGAGTCATGTTTTTGAGATGTGTTGGGAAGACTGACAATAAAATCCATGCTAATGTCTTCCCATTTCCATGATGGTATGGGTAATGGCTGAAGTGTACCAGAAGCCTTGAGATGACTGGCTTTGACTCGCTGGCACGTATCGCACTCAGACACATATTTGGCAATTTCTCTCTTCATTCTGGTCCACCAAAAATGTTGCCGAAGATCTTGATACATCTTGGTGCTACCAGGATGAATAGAGAATTTGGACAAATGTGCTTCGTCGAGAATTTGCTTACGAAGTTGATGATCCTTAGGCACAACAATTCAATCGTTGAACCATAGGACTCCTTGATGATCAGTGTGAAAACACCGATATTTAGCTTCTCCCTGGGATAGCTTGGATTTAATAATTTTGACACCCTCATCATGTAGCTGCGACATGATGATTTTATCCCGCAAAGTAGACTCAACGGAGATCAAGTTTAAACTACCTTGGGGAATAATCTCAAGATTGAGTCTCCGCATTTGATGGCAAAGAGTGTCATTAAAGGTGGATATGGTTAAGCAGTGACAATGTGACTTGCGGCTAAGTGCATCCGCAACCACGTTAGCTTTGCCCGGATGATAGTGTACCTCAAGGTCATAATCTTTGATTAACTCCAACCAACGCCTTTGCCTCATATTTAGATCAGCTTGAGTAAAAATATACTTGAGGCTCTTATGGTCAGTGTAAATGTTACACTTAGCCCCCATAAGATGATGTCTCCAGATCTTGAGAGCATGGATAACTGCTGCCAATTCAAGATCATGTGTTGGATAATTTTGCTCATGAGTCCGAAGTGCTCGGGAAGCATAAGCAATAACCCGGTTGTTTTGCATAAGGACACAACCAAGGCCAATTCCAGAAGCGTCACAATAGACATCAAAAGGCTGGGTACTATCTGGCTGAGCTAGTACTGGAGCAGTCGTCAGAAGTTTTCTCAAAGCGTGAAATGCTTCCTCACACTTATCATCCCAACGAAACTTAATTTCTTTCTTAAGTAGCTCAGTCATGGGTTTAGCTATCTTGGAGAAGTCTGGAATGAATCGGCGATAATATCCTGCTAATCCAAGGAAACTTCGTATTTGATGGACTGAAGTGGGAGGGTTCCAGTCCATAACCTCTTGAACTTTGGTTGGATCAACCGATATGCCTTGACTAGAAATAGTATGTCCCAAAAATTTCACACTATCCAGCCAGAATTCACATTTTGAAAATTTGGCATAAAGGCGATGATCCCGTAGTCGTTGAAGAACGACACGTAAATGTTTAGCATGGTCTTCTTTGGTTCTGGAGTAGATCAGAATATCATCGATGAAGACCACAACGAATTTATCAAGTTCCGGCATAAATACGGAGTTCATGAGATACATGAAATATGCCGGTGCATTTGTAAGTCCAAATGACATGACCAGATATTCATAAAGTCCATATCTGGTTGAGAAGGCTGTTTTTGGAATGTCACTAGGCCTGATCTTGATCTGATGATAACCGGAGCGTAAATCAATTTTAGAAAAGACCTTTGCTCCAGCTAGTTGATCGAACAAGATATCAATGCGGGGAAGAGGATACTTGTTTCTGATAGTAACCGCATTGAGTGGACGGTAGTCGACACATAGTCTCAGACTATCGTCTTTCTTCTTGACAAAAAGAGCAGAACAACCCCAAGGTGAAGCACTGGGGCGTATATAACCCTTATCAAGAAGATCTTGTAGCTGAATCTTCAGTTCTGCCAATTCATTTGGAGGCATGCGATACGGCCTTTTTGAAATTGGAGCAGTGCCAGGTTGAAGTTCAATAATGAACTCGATGTCTCTATCTGGTGGCATTCCAGGCAAATCGTCTGGAAAGACATCGGGGTATTCACATACTACAGGGATATCTTTGACTTTGATATCTGTGATAGCATACGTGCAAGGGTGTAGACATTCTGGCGGAGGCAGAACAAGAGTAATGGCCCCACAATATGTTGAATCAATTTCGATAACACGGGAAGATATATCTAACTGGACTCGATGTTCAGTCATCCAGTTTGTCCCAAGTATGACATCTATACCCTCTAAACTGAGTAAAACTAAATCAGTTTTGATCTCTTTACTACCTAACTCAATTGGCACATATCTACTTATTCGGTCAGAAGTAATATTTCCCCCAGGGGTAGTGATCATATATGACCCCTGGATAGGACAAGATTCAAGTCCTAGTCGGGTTCCACAGTTGTTACTAATAAAGCTATGTGTTGCCCCAGAGTCAAATAAAGTAACAACTGGTTGGTGGTGAATAGAAAATGTACCCGACATGACAGGAGCTCCATCTGGAAGTTCTGCAAGAGTGGTGAAGTTAATTCGTCCTTGTCGGACTTGCATCACCGGCTTCTTGCCCTTATTCTGATTTCCCTGGGTGGAGCTTTGCCCTTGATTAGGTTTCTTAGGCCGCGGGCAATCTCGGATGAAATGATCCGCACTTCCGCAATTGTAGCAGCGATAGTTGCTGCCTTTCTGTGGCACTTGCTGAATATTTGGCCGTGGGCCAGATTGTTGTGCTTGTTGCGGGAGCACAGGAGGTCTGTACCTTCCTTGCTGCTGAGGCGGCCTAAAAACCAATCTTCCCGTTGGGGCATTGCGCTGTGGTGCTCTGGGCGGCGTATTGGAAACAACCCGATACCTCGGTGGTTGAGCACTCGAGGGTCCAGCAGGGTTCTTCCGCTTCTTCTCGGCATAATGCGCCACAATGCAGTCTTCCTGAGTTAAGGCCATGTTAACCAACTCACTGAAAGTATTAGCCCTCACAAGATTCAGGCGTTCCTTGAGTTTGGTGTTAAGGCCCCGACGGAAGCGGTCTTGTTTCTTGGTATCATTATCTGCATGATACCCGGCATACTGGCACAAATGATTGAAATTCTGTGCGTATTGCAGAACTGTGTTGGCACCTTGTGTAAGAGCCAGAAACTCGTTAAGCTTTCGCTCCAATAACCCTGCGGGAATATAGTGCGCTCGGAAGGCGACCCGGAATTCATCCCATGTGATAATATGCCCTGCAGGTTGCATGGCATAGAAATTGTCCCACCAGATTCTAGCAGCACCACGAAGTTGTTGAGCAGCAAAAGAAGCCTTGCTAGAATCCGCACATGGTATGGTCAGGAGAGCGAACTTTGATTCAATAATATGGAGCCAGGCATCGGCATCCAATGGTTCCTCGGCCTTACTGAAGAAAGGCGGCTGGGTACTGAGGAAATCTTGGTAACTAGCCACAGGAGGATTGCGATCATCACGGCCTCCTCGGAATTGATGCTGCTGATTTTGCTGTGCTTGAACCAGCAAATTAAGCAACTCCGTTTGCCGAGCCATGACTTCGGCAAGGTTGGGAGGAGGTGGTGGCGGTTGTTGAGAACCGCTGGCCTGATCAGCCCAGAAACCTTCCGGTGTTCCGCGTGTGGCCCCAACCATCTGAAACAAAGGAGATGTCCATTATTAACCATATAGCCTTACTCCCAATTTCAGAAGACATAAACAATGCATATATTCCGCACAATCATCTCATCTCAGAACTAAAGATAACGAACAAGATGATAAAACCGGAAATTATATTACATTGCTGACTCAGATAGTTCCCACTTCGCATGTCGAAAGTTCACTACATAGGCCATCTATGTTACATCAAATGGCGTGAGGTTTAACTACTTAAACTATTACATTCCTTTAGATTACATCTCGAAAGTCGACGATTTACTAAAAATCGTCGAAATTTCCTACAGAAGACTGACTACCAGATCGAGAGTGATGGGGACTAAGAACAGGATCCCCATGCTCAGAATCAATCTCAGAGATACCCTCAATCTCCTCGGGGTCTTCTTCTTCTTCTTCAGGTACTATGGGTATAGCGGGAAGTATCGGTTGCTGCTGCAATTCCTCAATGTGAGCTTGGGCATCATCAGCCACAAGTATCAGATCATGAATTTGTGCCTGTAGGAACTCAATAACAGTGTCACGCTGAGTGATAATATGATCACTCTCATTGATCTGATCTTCACGATGGAGGATTGTCTCATCTCTTGCTGCAATAATCTCATCCTTCTGAGTCACCAAAGCTTGTAATTCTTCTATTTGGGTTACTTGATGGTCAGCGTTCCGATAGTGGCTTTGAGCCACACCAGTTATCTGACTTATCCCATGACGCAGTAGCATTTGATAATGATATTGCACATCCATGAACCTGGTAACCATACGGATGGTTTCTTCAGCCAGATCCCCTAGCAGATGACCATGATGATCTGTCCGAAAATCCCAGTCCGAATTACCCGGGTCTATGGTAGGAAATAACCTAATAGGATATGCAGCAACTTCAATCGGATGTTGATTGCAGAAGAGTTTGACACCTTCTAAAGCAGCAGTTTCAAGAGTATCCACTAGACGATATCCAACCACTTCCACTTCTATGGGAGGCCATAAGGAGCAGAAAGGATGTTGAGGAATTATCATCTTAACCCTGCAGCGGGGAACTCCTTCTTCATGATACTCTACCCCATCATACAGAGGAGGCTCTGTATAATGAAACATACTCAAAGATTCCCACAAAAGACGAGGAAACCCTTCCCAATGTAAACCATTGGTGTGGAAGTGCCCCTCCTGATCCCAAAAGGTATTAGCAGGAGCAGCCATCTGCGACAACAATGCAAATGGTAAGATATATTTACCCTGCGGAAAGCTCACAAGGTAAATGATTAAGATAGATGATTCTGATAACAGCAAAGGCTGGAAATTAGATGGATACCTAAGAGCTTAAAGATTGCTATCTTCCCCAATTAAGAGATACCAACATATTATTTATTTCTTTGAAAGTATCGAATTTAAACATTCGTTTTGTTGATTAGTGTAGTGTGTTATGCATGCACGCACTACGCGATCTCACAACCAAAAATAACTGCCAAGTAATCTTGGTCTTACGTGGTTAGTTACGGTGGCACAATATAAATACGTCTCTCACTATTAACTAGTCGATAGGTCCTATCCGTCCTAGTTTCGTAATCGTGGTTAGTGTACCTGCAGAAACCACAATGCATATATATATCCAATGAACCTTTCATGCCAGCATGTCATGAAAGCGTCCCCATTCATTACTGTTCACTATAGAAACAGCATCTGTACAATTACCGCCGTACAGACAACATTAACATACGTTATCGAAACAACGTATTCACGGGGGTACCGCAAAATGCGGGGGTATGAACAGCGATCGCCATACCCTGCGCCGAACCATATACTCCCAATGTAATCAACCGAAATTGATACATTGGCAGCATCTCAAGTAGGCCACTGCTTGAGAAACAGCGTTCGGTTCGCATCACCGACAGGAAGGCCAAGCTCCCTCAGTTGGCTGAGGATCCTTACCTTCTTACCTCACGATCGAAGATGTCGTTACAGAAAGTAAGGTTGGGTTGTGCATAAATCTAAGTTTCAACAGAAAAGTAGTGCTGGAAGTCAGAATTATATATATATATATATTACAGCCACCTCTAATTCCCATAATAGTATTACCCTAGGGCTTACGTACTATACATAATCCTTAACGAACCAACGTAGTTTGCAAATACTTGATTAATGAAATTTTATACTAAAAATTACTTTTTAAGGCTAATTATATCTCCAGGGTACACTTGTTAGCTCTGATACCAGCTGTGGCAGAACCAACCTGAATTATACCGACTCAAGTACGCGAGTCCTCACCGAAGGGCTTCCTCGTACTTTAAACGGTATAAAACCATTGGTCTGTCGGGTAACGTCCCGATAAACCACCGAACTCAGGATCCAACAAGGTACCTCACACGAAGGTGAGTCCAGAGATACAATGCCAAAATATCTTACACCACAGGTAGTTACATTACAAAAATGTACAAAGCATCATTAGCTCCCACAGAGGAGAGATTATTACAAGACAGGTTTTAGTTTTCAGTCAAAGCAGCGGAATTTGAAAAGCGTAGCCATTATACACGTCGTCATTACAGATATTATGCTAGCCCTGGCATAATATCACTCGGCGGGATCGGTGTTGGCCGGGGACGGATCCCATTCCACGGACCAACCATCAGGCAAAGGGTAGGGCCACGGAGTAATGAAAGCTGGCTCATCAGGGAGATTACCTGGATTACATCAACAAAAGCAAGGCTGAGTATACTAATACTCAGCAAGACTTACCCGGAATTGGGTATACCTTAGCCCATAACTAGACTCATGATGGCTTTTAGCTTTGGGTAGGGTTTTCAGCTGAAAAGCAACAAAGAGTAGATCCTTAATTTCAGCTTTTAACTTTCAGATTCTAGTTGATTAACCATTCTAGGTAAGCACCTATAACTAGTCAAACATGGTAGAATCTTTATTCAAACATCATCTTAGATAATCACATAATTACTCTTATTACTCCATGTTCAGATGAAAATAAGACGCTCTTTGCAGCTCAGCAGCTTCGTGGCACAGCTCATTTATGGTGGGATCATTTTCACGCTGTGCAGCCTGCAGATCATGTCATCACCTGGGATGAGTTCCGGACTGCGTTTCGGGCGCACCACATCCCTGAAGGACTCATTGAGCGAAAGCTCAATGAATTTCTGAATCTAACTCAAGGAACCCGCACCGTGATGCAATATGCACAAGTGTTCAACCACTTGTGCCAATATGCAGGGTATCATGCGGACAGTGATGCCCGCAAAAGGGATCATTTTCATCAAGGCTTGAATACCAAAGTAAAAGAACGGCTGAATTTGGTAAAGGCTGATAGTTTCAATGAGCTGGTCAACATGGCCATCACCCAGGAGGACTGTATCTCAGCCCACAGGGCGGAAAAGAAAAGGAAGACCCCAACAGGGCCTGCAACTTTGTAACCCTCAAGGTATTGGTTGGTCCCAAGCACTGCTCCTCGAGCCCCACCTCGAAATGATGTGCCTGGTAGATGGGTAGCTAGACCACCCCAACAGGCACGATTTAATCGACCACCGACACCTCAACCTCAGCAGCAGCAGCAACAACAAGGGCCGCGGCCAAGCTTTCCACCAGCCAATCAAGGAAACAACAACTATCATTGTTTCAATTGTGGAAGCCCGTCCCACTTCATCAAGGATTGCCCTCAACCAAGGAAATCTTTCCAAGGGCAAATATCCAATCCAACCAATAAGGGCAAGGGCAAAAGACAGGTGGTCCAGGTCCGTCAAGGAAGGGTGAACCTCACCACACTCTCTGAACTTCCTGAAGGGACACCGATAATGACGGGTACATTTTCTATCAACCATTACCCTGTTATTGTTCTTTTTGATACTCGTGCCACCCATAGCTTCATTAGTGCAAAGTTCGGAACAAAAATAGGTTTGGAATCTTATCCTGTTAGTGGGGTATATATGATAACAACTCCTGGTGGTAGAATCTCCTCAAACCAAGTTTGTAGAAGCGTGCCAATTCAAATGGGTCAAAATCTAATGAGAACAGATTTACTATTGCTGGACCTGGAAGGAATGGATATTCTTTTAGGTATGAATTGGATGACCCAACATCATGTATCCTTAGATGTCTCTTCCCGAACTGTGGAGATAGATTCGCCTGAGTATGAACCTACTATTCTCTATCTCCCACAACAACAGTACCTTAACCCCTGTACTTATTCTGCAACCGGGATTAAACTAAAGGATATTCCCGTCGTCTGTGAATATCTGGACGTCTTTCCAGACGATTTGCCTGGAATGCCCCCAGATAGAGATATCGAGTTTATCATAGAACTCCAACCTGGTACAGCCTCTATCTCTAAGAGACCTTACCGTATGCCTCCTAATGAGTTGGCTGAGTTAAAAACCCAACTCCAAGATCTCTTAGACAAAGGTTTCATTCGTCCAAGTGCATCACCATGGGGTTGTCCAGCCTTGTTTGTGAAAAAGAAAGACAATAGCTTAAGGCTATGTGTTGATTACCGTCCTCTCAATGCGGTGACTATTAAAAATAAATATCCTTTACCTCACGTTGATATTCTCTTCGATCAGTTGGCTAGAGCTAAGGTATTTTCCAAGATTGATCTTCATTCTGGCTATCATCAAATCAAGATCCAGCCAAGTGACATTCCGAAAGCCTGCTTTTTCCACCCAATATGGTTTATATGAATACCTAGTCATGTCATTTGGTCTTACCAATGCCCCAGCATATTTCATGTACCTTATAAATTCTGTCTTCATGCAAGAGCTCGACAAATTTGTCATAGTCTTTATTGATGACATCTTGATCTACTCCAAAACTCCGGAAGATCATGCCAAACATCTTCGTGTTATTCTTCAACGACTAAGAGACCATCGCCTGTATGCCAAATTCTCCAAGTGCGAGTTTTGGTTAGATACAGTGAAATTTTTGGGCCATACTATTTCCGGTGATGGAATATCCGTTGATCCCAGCAAGGTACAAGAAGTGATGGATTGGAAACCTCCCACGTCAGTCCATCAGATTCGTAGTTTTCTCGGTCTAGCTGGTTATTATCGTCGCTTCATCCTGGATTTCTCCAGAATAGCCAAACCTATGACCGAACTACTAAAGAAAGGTGTGAAATTCTCATGGGATCAAAAATGGGAAGATGCATTCCATATTCTCAGAGATCGTCTTACAACTGCTCCAGTTTTAGCTCAGCCTGATGTGTCCAAACCCTTTGATATTTACTGTGATGCTTCAGGAACTGGACTTGGTTGTGTACTTATGTAGGACAACCGAGTAATTGCCTATGCATCACGAGCACTTAGGGTTCATGAACAGAATTATCCTACCCATGATCTCGAACTTGCCGCTGTCATTCATGCCCTCAAGATCTGGAGGCACCATCTAATGGGTACGAAGTGTCATATCTATACTGACCACAAAAGCCTCAAATATATCTTTACACAAGCAGACCTGAATATGAGGCAAAGGCGCTGGCTAGAACTTATCAAAGATTATGACTTGGAAGTGCATTATCATCCGGGCAAGGCCAATGTCGTTGCGGATGCCCTCAGTCGCAAAGCGCATTGTTCTTGCCTATTTGTTGAAGCATTTAACGAGACTCTCTGTTGGGAAATGAGAAAGCTCAACCTAGAGATCATTTCCCAAGGTGACTTAAACCATCTTTCGATTGAAGCCACACTTAGAGATAGTATTGTTCTAGCACAACAGCGTAATAAAGGGGTCAGAATCATTAAACAGAAGATAACACAAGGAGAAGGGAAGTATAAATGCTTCCGAGTAGATCCTAAAGGAGTTTTATGGTTCAACGAACGTATTGTTGTACCCAAGGACCATAGGCTCCATAAGCAAATAATGGACGAGGCCCACCTGTCCAAATTCTCTATGCATCCTGGCAGTACGAAGATGTATCAGGATCTGAAATAGAACTTTTGGTGGACTCGTATGAGACGAGAGATTGCCAAGTATGTGTCGGAATGTGATATCTGCCAAAGAGTCAAAGCAAGTCATCTGAAGACTGCTGGTATCCTTCAACCTCTACCCATTCCCTTGTGGAAGTGAGAGGATATCAGTATGGACTTTATTGTTGGCTTGCCCAACACTTCTCTGAGGCATGATTCTATTTGGGTAATCGTTGATCGGTTAACCAAGACTGCACATTTCCTTCCCATGTATACTACGTATATTGCCAAGAAGTATGCCGAGATCTTTTTAGATCAAATTGTTCGTCTTCATGGAATACCTAAGATGATTATTTCTGATCGTGGAGCACAATTCGTCGCTAGGTTCTGGGAGCAACTTCATGATGCTCTTGGAACTAAATTAATTCGAAGCTCCGCCTATCATCCTCAGACAGATGGGCAAACTGAACGGGTAAACCAGATTCTGGAAGATATGCTCAGAGCTTGTGTACTCCAATTTGACAAAAACTGGGATAAATACTTGGCACTGGTAGAATTCTCTTACAATAACAGCTATCAGACAAGCATTAAGATGGCCCCATTTGAAGCGTTATACGGTCGCCGATGCCGAACTCCTTTGAGTTGGTCACAAACCGGCGAGCGTAAAATTTTTGGGCCCGACCTAGTTATGGAAGCAGAGGATAAAGTAAGGCTTATTCAGAACAATCTAAAGGCCGCCCAATCTCGACAGAAAAATTATGCGGATATACGAAGAAGACCATTACAGTTTCAAATCGGAGACTTCGTATATCTTTGAGTATCTCCTACCCGAGGTGTTCAAAGATTCGGTGTAAAAGGGAAACTTGCTCCCCGATACATCGGACCCTTTGAAATCCTTGAAATCTGTGGACCCGTAGCTTACTGTCTCCAACTTCCTCCTCAACTAGCGGCCATCCATAATATCTTTCATGTGTCCCAACTCAGAAAGTGTGTTAAACTTCCTTCCAAAATCATTGAATCCCAAGCTATCAAAATCGAACCAGATCTGACCTATACAGAACATCCAATCAGGATACTAGACACTAAAGAGAGAAGCACCAGAAGAGAAATTATCAGAATGTACAAGATTCTGTGGAACCATCATACGGAAGAAGAAGCAACATGGGAAACTGAATCTTATCTTCAGCGTAACTTTCCCGACTTCTTCCAAGCCAACCTCCGAACTTGATTATTCTATTCCATCCTGTTCCGGAATCTCGGGACGAGATTATTTTTAGGGGGGAAGGCTGTGACACTCAGGTAAATAGCATGGTCACACCCTAGAGTTTTGGTATGTTTTTATGTGCAAAATATGGCAAAGGTATGTTAATATGTGCAATGTTAGGGAAAAGGGTTTGTTTATATAATTGTATTTAACTAGAGGTCCTTTTGTGCTAAATGGGTAGATATGGAGGGAAAAGTTCAAAAGCATAAGGGTTGTTTTGCAAAAGATGGAAATTTGCGTTTAAGTCACAAATATATGGAAAATTACCTTGGATATATGTGTAGAATAGTTTTATCTATAGGATTTACATAAAGTTTGAAAATGTTACTAAGTTTATAGAAACTTCAAAACCGTTGCTCAACTGTAGATGAACCTTAAAGAAAAGTTGTAGAGCTTGAAAAACTATGCACTTTTGCTTTTGGGACCATCTTCAATTGAGCACTAGTTTAAAAGTTATTGATGTTTTATAGTGGAGTCCCTGCTTTTCTCTGAAATTACGTTTCAGTCCCTTTCTTCTACCTCCCTCTCTTCCTCCCCTGTTTCTCCAATGCTACACGCCGCCGCCTGCGCCCGGCCTGAGCGCCGCCCTGCTGCTCTGCGCCCCTCTGCACCCCGCTCCACGCGTCGTGCTACTCTTCCTCCCACCGCCCGCAGTACCCGTGCTGGCCATCCCTCCTCCCTCCACGTCGGGCAGAAGCCCCCAAGCGGCCGCCACGCCGCCCTGACAGGCACGCCGGCGCCGCCCCCCCCCCCCCCCCGTTCGGCGCCTGGCCGTGTGCTCTCCCCCTCTCCCTTATCCTTCTTCCAATAGAGCTGTGCTTGTCCTATAAGACCAGCCGCGCTACATCTTGCTATTGTTTCCCCTTTCCTCCTCCCAGCGATCCCTAGCACCGAAGCGCCGCCGCACTTTGGCTGCTAGAAATTCTCCCCAATCACACCACCCCACTCCGATTCCGCCGGCCCAAAGTTTCCCCGTCTCCTCCCCTTGCCCCACAGCCTGATCCGGTCCACCCTCAACCATCCCCCTCGCCGGATTTGCCTCATCCCGAGCCGCCCCTCACCGGCGCCACCCGAGCTCGGCCTCATCGTCGACAGCCCGCACCATCACCCCTCCGTCCAATCCACGTATGGAAATCGCCTCCCCACGTTCCACTGATACTCATGCGCATGTTAAATCCCCGTGTTCGCCGGCTCTTCACCGGGAACAGCGTTGCGCTGCCTCGGCCGCCGCACCTCTCCGTCGCCGACCGTGTTCCGCAGTTGCCCGTTGGACACCACCACTCTCAATCCCTTCCTTGGACTCTATAGACAGTGCCTGGCCAGCTCTCCCCCGCCGGCGACCTCGCCGCCGGCGAGAACGCGTCGGGGCCGAGAGGCCGGCTGGCATCGGGGCTCGACAAGGGCTCTTTTGCAAATAGGAAGCTTAGTCTGAGGGTCCTGATGCAAATATACCGAGACACCCCCCCTAGTGGATCTTTTATTTCATGTGTGTGTGTTTTCTGTCTTGTAAAATTAGTAGAAAATCACAGAAAAATCCAAAAATTGCAAAATTAGTTTTGTTGGAAACTAAATTTCAGGTCCTACAACTTTTGTTTATGAAGTTTGATATGAAACTAAATACTTTTGCATCTATTTTAAATTCAAGGTTAAAGGGTAATTAGTACATAACTTCTACATGTATGCTTTGTTGCTTATGAATTTTAGTATATAACTACTATAAGCTGTGTATAACCTTGCATTAAATTTTCAAACCTAACTTTGTTTAGTAGCTTAACTTCTTTTAAATTTAGGAAATTCAAATTGAATTATTAGCTAAACATGTTTTATAGACCTAACTAGCCCAGATCTTTTTGTCATACTCTAATGTGTTAATGTTTAGTATATATCTAAGTTTTCAAAAGTCTATGATCCTTTTAATCTAAAGTTTTGAATTTAAATTCAAATTTCAAATGATCTAGTTCTGTGTGCACTAGATTTAGTACTAAGTTATGACTCACTTATGGAGAGTCATTCAAACCTAAGCCCTTTTTATGTCATGAATTCGTGTATGTTGACTTGATGAATTGCAACTTTTGTAATGTAAGATCTTAAATTTAAATCTTGTCTTACTTAACTTATTGCATCTCATATAGAAGTAACGACACTCGACGACGGAGACTACGAATTGATCGTGGGACAAGACCAAGGATCTTCCGAAGACCCCGCGAACATCGTTGAGGAACTAACTGAAGCCCCGAACCAAGGTTCGGAAGACTCTGACACTCCTGCCCCCAACCCCACTCAAGCAGGCAAGCCTCGGACATATCCTACTATTTTATTTACACTGCAATCTATATCTAATTATCTATACTTATGCATTAAGTCTAGGATTTGTTATGAAACCCTAGATGCATGGACATTAGGAACCCAATGTATTGTACCCAAGTCCTTATCGGATAGATGCTCCGCTAATAAGGCCGGTAGAAGTCAGGTGATTTCCGTTACTCGCGCGATATAGGAGTTGCTTGTTTACCATTCTGCAACCACTATAAGGATGATGGACAGGGTCATGTGCTGTATCATGACCTGGAAGTTTACCCTATCTATTTTGTTAAAAGTTGATAAGGTCAAAATGTGTGGTAGTGGTGGCTAAGCATTTGAAAGTACTAGCCACATGCCGTGAAATATGGTAAGCGGTAAGCCTAGTACCCGAGTGGCCCGGCAAATGGACATGTCTCCACCACTCGACTTTTATTTTATGTTTACACGCACCGACGTGTGGGAGTATGTTCTGCAAGGCCAGACAGGAATACGGGTTTTGTAGTCGCGCTACAGACGTATGTCCTGTACACATTGGGTGTACGTACGGTCCTGCAGTCGCTTGTGGTGGCCCTGATCCATAACCCGGAATATGAGGGAAACGGTTGCTTCGGAATGATCTTTGAATATTCCAAGCGTGTGTGTTAGGTTTACCTTGCAAGGTTTGAAATTCGATTCAGAATCGTCCGCTTCTCACGAAGATTGAGACTGCTTATCCCTTTTACCACATAGAGTAAGAAGTATAATTATTGATGGAATAATCCGGATGAATGATAATCTCTACTTTGCTTGCTTAGTATAGGTGCTAATTTAGAATGAATAATCAATTAGAAGATGAAAGCTAAAATTTGAAAGTAGATCATACTCTTTGTTGCTTTTCAGCTAAAAAAATAAACCCAGAGCCTTTACAAGCCGTCATTTGTCTAGTTACGGGCTAAAAGTATACCCAACCCCGGGTAAGCCTTGCTGAGTATTAGAATACTCAGTCTTGCTAGTACCATTTGCAGGTATAACATTGGAGAACCTCACGGACAACCCTGTATGGCCAACTTCTGTTCCTTTTGGCTGGTCCGTGGAATGGGATCCGTCCCCGGCTGGCAGTGACCCTCCGGAGTGACACCAGGCCTTGGGCTGAGCATGGTGTCCACCTTTGTGATGAGAGTAGTCGCGTGTTTGTTTCCCCTCCGCTATGAACATGGACAAGCTGTCTGGCTTGTCAGTTTGAACACCGTTTGTATAAATTCTATCTGCAGTCGAACAAGGCTTGTAATAATGTTTACGTATCTGTAAATTAAAAATAGTGAGTTATGCTATAATTGTAAACTCGCCTTCGTGCGAGGTAAACCTGCCTCGATCCTGTTGAACCGTGGTTGTATTGGGCGGAGACCCGACAGACCAATGGGTTACACCGTTTGAAGTACGTTGGAGCCCTTGAGAGAGGACTTGCGTATTTGAGCTGGTGTAATTCAGGCGGTTCTGCCACAGTCTGTTTGTGGATGATATGCAGATCTTCGAATTAATTTGGTTCCAAGAGAGTGTTGGAGTTGCTCCCAGAAACGAGCAATGAACTGTGCTCCACGATCAGAAATGATT
This sequence comes from Panicum hallii, assembly GCF_002211085.1. Lineage (NCBI taxonomy): Eukaryota > Viridiplantae > Streptophyta > Magnoliopsida > Poales > Poaceae > Panicum > Panicum hallii. The sequence continues at coordinate 13,223,920 of NC_038047.1, read as the reverse complement.
GTCTTAGGTACTCCATGGAGACGAACGATTTGGTCCAGATAGATCTCGGCATGCTTTTTAGCATTATAAGTAGTATGCACGAGAAGAAAATGGGCGGTTTTGGTTAATCGATCAACGATTACCCAAATAGAATCATGCCTCTGGGAAGTGTTGAGTAAGCCAACGATAAAATCCATGCTGATATCTTCCCACTTCCAAGAAGGAATAGGTAAAGGTTGAAGAACACCAGCAATCATTAAGTGACTGGCTTTAACTCTTTGGCAAATATCACACTCAGAGACATATCTTGCAATTTCTCTTTTCATGCGAGTCCACCAAAAGTTCTGTCTCAGGTCTTGGTACATTTTGGTACCGCCAGGGTGCATAGAGAACTTGGACAAATGCGCCTCGTCCAAAATCTTCTTACGAAGCTGATGGTCCTTGGGTACAACAACACGTCCCTTGAACCATAGAATCCCTTTATGATCTACTTGAAAATGTGACACCCTAGGTGTTAAAAAGAGCAAGCCAATAGGAAAAATGTTGTGTATGGTTTGAATTGTGTGAAATTTGAGTGAAATTATGAAAATAAGGGTATTTGTGTAAATTTATGAAAGTATAAGTCCGTTTATGTAATTAAGTTGAAGTATAAAAGTAACATCCAAAAATTACCAAGGGTCAAAATGTAAAAGGTGAAAGTCATCATGACCAGTCATAAATACTTGCAGATAAGCCCAAGATTACATAAAATATACATTACTAAGGACAAAAACTTAAGTAAGTTTGAGTTGAGTGAAAAAGTGTAAAATAAAGCAGTATACTTTAGGTTTCTAAACTTGAGCCCTAAAGCAAATTTGTAGGATTTGAAAAGTTCTACAACTTCTATTTTGACCATTTCTTCATCTGAGCTTTGGATCAGTGGCAAAATTCTATTTACAGTGAAGTCCTTGAGATTTTTGCAAATTCTAATGAGGTCCCTAGGACCTCCCCTCGTCTTCCTCCTCTGGCACATGCTCTGCTTCCCCTACTTCACCCGCTGCTCTTCTGCCGCCGGTGTCAGCACCGCTTCCCCAGCCCTGTGCCAAGCCTCGGCCGTTCCCCGGTGCCACCTCCAGCTCCGAGCTTCTCCACGCGTCACTTGGACGCCGGCCACCGCCTTAGCTCCTCCTCCCTGGACCTCTCACGCGCGCGCCACGCCAACCCGAGCGCCGCCCGGCTGCCACCTCTTCGTCGCCGTGTTCCACGCTCATGCCTGCTCCTCTCCCTTTCTTCTTTTGCCCAGTAGCTCCAGCGGGCGGTACCAAACCCATTTCCCTCCCTCTCCATTGCCGTGAGCACCCAGAGCCCTGAACACCCCTGCCGCCACCTTCTCCAACTCCGGTGACCTCCAGCTCGCCGTGGACAGCCCACTCCATTCCACCCCGCACCACTACGACCCCCTAGGAAGCTTCCCCTCATCTCAATGACGCTCCCAAGCCACTCCCCGTGGCCGGACCTCCACCGGAACTACCTCGTCGTCGATCCTCTCCTTGCTGGTAAGCTCCTGTCGCCGTCGAGCCCGTACCTCCGCCCCTCCTCTGCCCAATTAGACCACCCCAGCAGCTTCCCCTCGTCCTGCTGCAGCTGTCAAGCGCGAGCTCGGCCCTCCTCCTCACCAGGAACCCCCTCGCCGATGAGCTCCCCTCCGCCGCCGCCTCGGCCACCGTGGGGACCTCACCTCCGGCCATCCCCTCTTCCTCCCAAGGCCACCCATGGATGCGCCGTGAACTCCTGGTGCCTGTAGACCATCCCTTCTCCACCCCCGCCATCCCCCTCGCTGGAATTTGGCCGGCAACCTCCCTGCTCTTCTTCCCCGATGAGCCAGGGGCATATGTGTGATTATTTCAAAAGCTCTAAGGGTCTTTCTGCAAGAATTCTGCACCCCCCAATTCAAAAGCTGTGAACTTCAAAAATGTGTAGAAAATTGTAGAAAATTCAGAAAAATGCCAAACCAGTTTTGTTTGAATCCTTAAGTTATACTCGACTACTTTTATATGGAAAGTTTGAGCTGTATGTGTGTAGTTTTTGATGTAAATTAAATACTAGGCAATGAGTGTTTTACTTGTATCTCATGTTACATGCATGTGTTATAGCTGAATTTTGGAACTTAGGTTGTATATCCCATATGTAGCTTTGTGTAAAAATCTCGAGTTCTTTACTGCTCATTTACTTAGAAATTCGAGTACATTTGTTGTATGTTGATAGAAATTTCATAATTTAATTCTAGATGCATTCCTTCATGTTTAAAGCTGAAAATTTTAAATTAGCTTTGTTTCAGCATGCTCAATCCAAGATAAAACTTTGAGAGTCAGAATCCAAGTATAACTCCAGTAGTGAATTCAAGTTTAGATTCAAAGAAAAATTCATGAACCATAGCTCTATTTCATGAAAAATTATGAAAATAATTTGAAATATTGTTCTTGAGTAGTGTAGCATAACCACAAATTATCAACCCATGATCAAATATAGAACAACTAGAAATAAATAAAACTTGATAAGTAGATCCATATTAAATAATAACCTAGGACTATTAAAGATAATTAGCTAGTCAAATAAATAAAGGTGTTAAATGTAATTAATTTTATTATCATAAATAATCAAACATGCTACCTTATGTAGTTAGATAAATGTTTAGGGTTATCACCCATGTTGCTTAATGTAACTAAGTGGTTTAATTAATACCCAATAAATAACTGCCCAGTAAAGGGCAGCTGTGTTGTTTGTTAGTTTGTAATGTTAGGTTCGTTGGATTGCAACTTTATTGTGAAAGTAGAATAACAATCTATGCATTTTCTAAATTGCATCATTTTCATCACATGTAGACTCGACGCTTCTCGCCGACGGAGACTATTAGATTCTCCCGGACCCCGAAGTAGAAGTCTCTGAATACGCCGGGAACATCCTTAGAGAATTCACTGAAGCCCCGAACCCAAGTTCGGAATAAATTGTTAACGTCTCTGACCCCAGCCCCGCCAGTGAAGGCAAGCCCCGGACATGAAACTGTTACTTTACTTACACTGCAATTTACCTTTATATATATATACATACACACTTGTGCATTAAGTTATTAGGAGTTGTGTGGAAACCCTAAATGCATATTCCTAGGAACCAATGTACTGAAAATTAGAACCTAAGTCCGACTAGTGCTATGCTAATAGGACCGGTAGAAGTTGAGTGATTTTCTATCACTCGCGCGATATAGGAATTATTTGCTTTCAATACTGCAATCACTATAAGGATGACGGACGGGGTTATGTGTGGTATCTTGGAAAAAATTGATACCCCGTCTATGTTGATGAATTGGTTAAGGTCGCAGTGTGTAGTAGTGGCAGTTAAGCATTTGAAAGTACTAGCCACATGCCGTGAAATATGGTAAGCGGTAAGCCTAGTAACCAATCAGCCTGGCAAGTGAACTCATCCCCCACCACTCGAATTTTATTTTATGTTTACACGCACCAACGTGTGGGAGTACGTTCTGCTAAGCAGACGGGAATACGGTCAAGTAGTCGTGCTACAGACGTATGTCCTGCACATTGGATGTGCGTATGGTCCTGCAGTCGCTTGTGGTGGCATTGTTCCACGACCCGGAATGAAAGGCAAACGGTTGCTTCGGAATGACCTATCGGTGTTCCAAGCGTGTGAGTTAGGTTTACCTTGCAAGGCTTGAAATTTGATTCAGAATCGTCCGTTTCTCGCGGAGATTGAGACTGCTTAATTCTTCTGCCACATAGAGTAACAAGAGAAATCTTATGTGAGTAATACTGAGGTATGTTTAAAAAGGTTCTACCTTGCTTGAATACTTATAGGTGCTTAACTACAATAATTAAAGGAACTAGAAACTGAAAGCTAAAATATGAAAGTAAGGATCTACTCTTTGTAGCTTTTCAGCAAAAGCTAAACCCAGAGCCTTCATGGTCTAGTTACGGGCTATGTATACCCTAATTCCGGGTAAGCCTTGCTGGGTATTAGAGTACTCAGCGTTGCAATATGATTTTATTTCAGGACATGCCTCTGAAGACCCTACCTTTCCCATGCCTTGGCCCTGTGCTTTGCCTGATGGTTGGTCCGTGGAGTGGGACCCGTCCCCGGCCAACACCGATCATAATAAATGATGTCATGCCATGGCTTAGCATCATGTCCCTACTGACGACGTGTATAGTTATCATACTTTGAATTCCGCTGCTGTGAACTTGAATTTTTAATCTGGTTTGTAATAATGACTCACGGTTTGGAACCTATGCTACTCTGAAAACTTTTGTAATATAAGTGCTTGTGATGTAAAATATGATGGTGATTGTATCTCTGGACTCGCCTTCGTACGAGGTACCTTGTTGGATCCTGCTTTCGGTGATTTATCGGGACGTTACCCGACAGGCCAAGGAGTTACACTGTTTGAAGCACCATTGGAGCCCTTGAGAGAGGACTTACGTACTTGAGCCAGTGTAATTCAGGTTGGTTCTGCCACAGCTGGTATCAGAGCTAACAAGTGTACCCTGGAGATATAATTATCCTTACAAATGTCTTTTAGTATAAAATTTGATCAACAAAGTATTTTGCAAAACTACGTTGGTTTCGTTAACGATTGTGCTTAGTATGTAAAGCCCTAGGGTGATATTTAAGGGAATTAGAGGTGGCTATAGTATATGTATATATAACTCTAACTACCAGCATTACTTTTCTGTCAAAACTTAAATTTATGCACAACCCAACTTTACATTCTGTAAATACACCTTCGATGATGAGGTAAGAAGGTAAGGATCCTCAGCTAACTGGGGAGTTAGCCTTCCCGTCGGTGACGCGAACCGAACGCTGTTTCTCAAGCAGTGGCCTACTTGAGATGCTGTCAATGTATCAACTTCGGTTGACTAAATTGGGAGTATATAGTTCGGTGCAGAGTATGAACAGCAATACCCCCGCATTTTGCGGTACCCCCGTGAATACGTTGTTTCGATAACGTATGATAACGTCATCTGTACGGCGGTAATTGTACAGATGTTGTTTCTATAGTGAACAGTAATGTTTGAGGATGCTTCTATGAGTGGTGGCATGGAAGGTTCATATATATTATGGTTTGCTGCAGGTATGCTAACCACGATTAAATAGGTTAAGACGAATAAGGATATCCGACTAGCTATTATAGGGAGAGATGGATATATTGTGCCACCGAAACTAATCACGTAAGTCCAAACATATTTGGCAATTATTTTGAGTTGTGAGGATGCGTAGCACGTGCATGCATATTCCTTGATTTGATTGAATGAGTGGCATGGTTTGTTGTGATTATTGTTGTGGATGACTAGAGTGTTGTTAATATTTAGTGCCGCCTTGCAATAGTTATACCAACAGTTTTGGGATGTAGTGATTCACCCTTTATCGTTCTCTTTTCTAGATCTAGTACAATCTTCTGATTTTCAGATTCTGTTATTATCAGAATAGGCCAACTTGTTTCTTTCACTCTGCAAGTTTCTAATTGAATAGCGGCATTCCAATCACTCCCTCAGTCTAACTTACATTTTTTCGCAGTCTTTTCAAGGTGTATGGTTGAAAACTTGTAATCGCACCATTTGAATCCTTGTTTCAGATGGCCGAGCTTCCAAGGTTCTTTTAGGATTCCGCAGGACACGCTCATACCAATGACTTGCATTGGGAGGGTTTTCCTCATCTTTTGTGGGAATCTCTCCAGGTGTTTGGCTATACCGAGCCTCCGCCTTATGATGGAGTAGAGTATGATGAAGAAGGTGTTCCTCGTTGCTGGGTGAAGATGACTGTTCCTCCACACCCTACTTTATCTTTATGCTAACCCATTGAAGTTAATGTAATTGGGCATCGCCTCGCTGATACTTTTGAAGCGGCAGCTATGGAAGCTATCCACATCTTTTGTGATCAATATCCTGAGGAAGTTGCAGGATATCCTATTGGGTTATTTCCTGCAATGGATTCTCATGACGCAGAATGGACTTTCAGGGTAACATACTGTGACCACTTATTGGGAAATTTGGCCGAAGAAACTCTACGCACTGCGGTCAGATTCATGAATGCACAGTACCGCTACCAGACCCTTCTGCAGCACGGTATATACCAATTGACTAACATAGCCCAAAGGTATCGTAATCAGGTTGGCCATCAGAATACGCAGATTGAGGAACTCCAAGCCACTGTCACTGCCAAGGAAGAAGTTATTACTCAGCGGGAAGAAACCATCCAGCATCGAGAAGAACAAATTGTTGAGAGTGATGCTCTCATTACCCAGCGTGACATTGTTATTGACTTTCTCCAGGAGCAAGTTCATGAGCTCAACCTTAATCTTGGCCAAGCTATTGACCACATCAACATGTTTCATGAACAACCAGAGCAGCCTGTTGTCGATAAGCTTGAGGGTGAAGAAGAAGAAGACCCTGAAGAAGTCGAAGGAGTCTCCGAGATTGACTCTGAGCATGGAGATCCTATTCTTAGTCCCCATCATTCCTCTTTCGGTAGTCAGTCGTCCGTGGGCAAACTCGATGATCTTTAGTTCGTTTGAGTTGATAATATCCTCGGTGTAGATAGTGTAACATAGGGTGATATGGGAGTGAGTAGTTAGATGACCTGCGAGCCACTTGTTGTAGTATATGTGGCAAACCTATGTACGGTTTGGTTGGTAATGAGGAACAATGTGATGTAATATGGAACAAGTTTCAGTTGGTATTGTAAATCTAAGTTGCTATTTGGATAGTTGAAATAACCCATTGTGACTTGGGTTTATTACCTGTTCAGTTCCAGTATATGTTATTTTGGTACTATATGATTTCTGAGAGTAGAAGCAAGTATTAGTGAATGTTAATGGACAACTTCTATATTTCAGATGGTTGGCGCTACGCGCGGAACCCCAGAGGGATTCAGACCAGATCAAGCTAGTGGTTCACAACAACCACCTCCGCCACTGCCCAATCCAGCGGAAGTGATGGCCCGTCAGACCAAACTCCTAAACATGCTAGTGCAGGCCTAGCAAAATCAGTTCCGTTCTCCTCAACGTGGATGTGAAGAACATCCATCGGCTGGTTATCAGGATTTCTTCAGCACGCAGCCCCTGCTCTTCCATAAGACTGAAAAACCCCTTGATGCAGATGCCTGGCTCCGTACTGTTGAATCCAATTTTGCATTACTCTCTGTCCCATGCTCTAAATCAAACAAAACTCTCTTCGCAGCCCAACAGCTCCGTGGTAACACTCGCATTTGGTGGGACAACTACTATGCCATGCAACCGGATGGACATGTTGTCAATTGGGAAGAATTTAAGGCACCTTTAGAGTGCACCATATCCCGGAAGGACTCATTGAGCGGAAGCTCAATGAATTTTTGGCGCTTACCCAAGGGAACCGCACTGTACTTCAATACGCACAGGCTTTCAATCACCTGTGCCAGTATGCGGGCTATCATGCTGACACGGACGCCAAGAAAAGAGATCGATTTCGTCGTGGACTAAACACCAAGCTGAAAGAGCGCTTGAATCTAGTCAGGGCTGACAACTTCAGCGAATTGGTCAACATGGCCATTACCCAAGAGGATTGTATCTCAGCTCATCGTGCTGAGAAAAGGCAAAAAGTATCGACTGGACCTTCGAATACACAACCTTCACGGTATCGGGTAATTCCGAACCCAGCTCCCCGAGCTCCGCCCAGAAATGTCTCAACAGGCAGATGGGTAGTTAGACCTCCTCAACAGCCCTGATTCAACAGGCCACCAGTGCCTCAATCTCAGCAGCAGCAACAACCAATCGGTCCAAGGCCGAACCCTCCGCCGTTTAATCAAGGGAATAACGTCAATTGATGTTTCAACTGTGGTAGTCCGGCACATTTTGTTAAAGACTGCCCACAACCAAGGAGAACATTCCCCGGACAGGCCTCCAACTCCAACTCCAACCCCAAGGATAAAGGTAAGAGGCAAATTATGCAAGTCCGTCAAGGAAGAGTGAATTTCACCACTCTATCGGAACTTCCGGAAGGTGCACCAGTGATGACGGGTACATTCACTCTACACCATCACCCTGCTATTATACTTTTTGATTCTGGTGTAACCCATAGTTTTATCAGTACAAGGTTTGGGACCAAAATAGGATTTCTACCCCACTAATGGAACCTATATGATAACAACCCCTGGAGGTAGAATTGCATCAAGTCAAATTTGTAGAGGTGTACCAATCCAGATGGGTAGCACTTTAATAAGAACAGCCTTAATTTCATTAAACCTAGAAGGGATGGATATTCTTCTAGGTATGGATTGGATGACCAGACATCGGGTATCTTTAGATATCTTTTCTCGTATAGTTGAGATAAATTCCCTGGAATATGGACATACCATCCTTCATCTTCCACAACAGGAGTATATCAGCTCTTGTGTATATGCTATAGAAGGGATCAAGATAGAGGATATTCCTGTTGTGTGTGAGTACCCAGATGTTTTTCCGGACGAGTTACCCGGAATGCCCCCAGATAGAGATGTTGAGTTTGTTATAGAATTACAACCTTGCACAGCCCCCATTTCTAAGAGACCCTATCGTATGCCGCCAACGAATTGGCAGAGTTAAAACTTCAACTTCAAGAACTTCTGGATAAGGGTTATATTCGCCCAAGTACTTCACCTTGGGGATGCCCTGCTCTGTTTGTTAAGAAGAAGGATAATAGTCTTAGACCATGTGTTGACTATCGCCCCCTCAATGCAGTTACTATTAAGAATAAGTATCCTCTTCCCCGCATTGATATCCTATTTGATCAGTTAGCCGGAGCTATGGTATTCTCCAAAATTGACCTTCGTTCTGGATATCATCAGATAAAGATTAGGCCAAGTGATACTCCAAAAACAGCCTTCTCCACCAGATATGGACTCTATGAATATCTGGTTATTTCTTTTGGTCTTACCAATGCACCAGCCTATTTCATGTACCTCATGAACTCTGTCTTCATGCCAGAACTCGATAAATTCATCGTGGTTTTTATCGATGATATTTCAATCTATTCTAAAACTCTTGAAGATCATGCTAAACATCTTCATATTGTTCTTCAATGTTTACGAGATCATCATTTGTATGCCAAATTCTCTAAATGTGAATTCTGGCTTGATACCGTCAAATTTTTGGGTCATACCATTTCCAAAGACGGTATATCTGTGGACCCGAGTAAAGTTCAGGAAGTGATGGATTGGAAGCCCCCTACTTCGATCCATCAAATTTGTAGTTTTCTTGGTCTTGCTGGCTACTACCGTCGTTTCATTCCAGATTTTTCCCGGATAGCCAAGCTCATGACGGAACTGTTGAAGAAAGGAGTGAAATTCTCCTGGAATGAGAAATGCGAAGAAGCTTTCCACACCTTAAGAGCACATCTTACCACTGCTCCAGTTTTGGCTCAGCCAGATCCATCCAGATCTTTTGATGTCTATTGTGATGCATCAGGCACCGGACTTGGGTGTGTACTTATGCAGGATAATCGCGTGATTGCATATGCCTCTAGAGCACTTCAAACACATGAGCAGAACTATCCTACTCATGATCTTGAGCTTGCAGCCGTTATACATGCACTTAAACTTTGGAGACACCATCTTATGGGTACCAAGTGCAATATTTACACAGATCATAAGAGTTTAAAGTACATCTTCACACAGGCGGACTTGAATATGAGGCAAAGACGTTGGTTAGAGCTTATAAAGGTTTGTGATCTTGAAGTACACTACCATCTAGGCAAAGCCAATGTGGTTGCGGATGCACTTAGCCGCAAGTCACATTGTCATTGCTTATCAGTAGAAGTTTTCAACGATACTCTCTGTTGGGAAATGAGAAAGCTTAGTCTAGAAATCATTCCTCAAGGCAGTCTGAATCATATAGCAGTTGAGCCTATACTCCAGGATAGCATTGTTATAGCACAACAACATGATAAAGGAGTTAACATTATCAAGCAACAACTAGCCCAAGGAGAATAAAAGTATAAATGTTTCCAAGAGGATCCTAAGGGAATTCTACGATTTAATGGATGTATGGTTGTACCCAAAAACCATCAGCTTCACAAGCAAATAATGGATGAAGCACATTTATCCAAATTTGCAATGCACCCTGGCAGTATGAAGATGTACCAAGACTTGAAATAGAATTTCTGGTGGACTCGTATGAGAAGAGAAATAGCAAAGTACGTCTCTGAATGCAATGTTTGCCAAAGGGTTAAAGCTAGCCATTTAAGGACTTTTGGTATGTTGCAGCCTTTAACTATTCCTTCTTGGAAATGGGAAGATGTCAGTATGGATTTTATCGTAGGTTTACCCAACACTTCCCAGAGACATGATTCCATTTGGGTAATTGTGGATAGATTAACCAAGACCGCTCATTTTCTTCCAGTGCATACCACTTACAATGCTAGGAAATATGCTGAAATCTATCTAGATCAGATCGTGCATCTCCATGGGATACCTAAAACGATCATCTCTGATCATGGAGCACAATTTGTTGCTCATTTCTGGGAGCAATTTCAACAAGCTCTTGGGACTAAGTTAATCCGAAGCTCCGCATATCATCCCCAGACAGATGGGCAAACAGAGCGGATAAATCAAATCCTAGAAGATATGCTTTGAGCCTGTGTGATCCAGTATGACAGGCATTGGGACAAATGCTTAGCTCTAGCAGAATTCTCCTACAATAACAATTATCAGTCAAGTATCAAAATGGCTCTGAAGCCTTATATGGTCACCAATGCAGAACTCCTTTAAATTGGTCTCAGACTAGTGAACGTGAAATTTTTGGACCTGATCTTGTCACTGAGGCAGAAGAAAAGGTAAAGATCATTCAGAATAATTTAAAAGCAGCTCAATCAAGATGGAAGAGCTATGCAGACAAAAGGAGTAAATGAATACAGTTCGATGTAGGTGACTTTGTATACCTGCGAGTGTCTCCTACTCGAGGTGTTCAACGATTTGGTATCAAAAGCAAACTCGCTCCTCGCTACGTTGGCCCTTTTGAAATCCTTTAAATTTATGGGCCCGTAGCCTATCGACTTCAACTTCCTCCTCAGCTAGCAGCCATTCATAATGTCTTCCATGTATCCCAACTAAAGAAGTGTATCCGTGTTTCTACCAGATCATTGATACACAAAGCATCGACATTGAACCCGATCTTTCCTAGAAAGAGCATCCAATCAAAATCTTAGATACCAAGGAAAGAAGTACCAGAAGAACAACAATCAAGATGTTTAAGATTCAGTGGAATCATCATACAGAAGAAGAAGCTACCTAGGAAACTGAAGACTATCTTCAGAAAAACTTCCCAGACTTCCTCAAGAATTGTTAGGTATCTACCTTCTTATTAAATCATTCCTGTCATCTCGGGACGAGATTCCTTTTAGGGGGGAAGGTTGTGACACCCTAGGTGTTAAATAGAGCAAGCCAATAGGAAAAATGTTGTGTATGGTTTGAATTGTGTGAAATTTGAGTGAAATTATGAAAATAAGGGTATTTGTGTAAATTTATGAAAGTATAAGTCCTTTTATGTAATTTTGTTGAAGTATAAAAGTAACATCCAAAAATTACCAAGGGTCAAAATGTAAAAGGTGAAAGTCATCATGACCAGTCATAAATGCTTGCAGATAAGCCCAAGATTACATAAAATTTACATTACTAAGGATAAAAACTTTAGTAAGTTTGAGTTGAGTGCAAAAGTGTAAAATAAAGTAGTATACTTTAGGTTTCTGAACTTGAGCCCTAAAGCAAAGTTGTAGGATTTAAAAATTTCTACAACTTCTATTTTGACCATTTCCTCATTTGAGCTTTGGATCAGTGGCGAAATTCTATTTACAGTGAAGTCCTTGAGATTTTTGCAAATTCTAATGAGGTCCCTTGGACCTCCTCCCCTCGTCTTCCTCCTCTGGCACATGCTCTGCTTCCCCTGCTTCACCCACTGCTCTTCTGCCGCCGGTGTCAGCGCCGCTTCCCCGGCCCTATGCCGAGCCTCGGCCGTTCCCAGGTGCCACCTCCAGCTCCTAGCTGCTCCACGCGTCACTTGGACGCCGGCCACCGCCTTAGCTCCTCCTCCCTAGACCTCTCGCGTGCGCGCCACGCCAACCCGAGCGCCGCACGGCCGCCACCTCATCATCGCCGTGTTCCACGCTCATGCCTGCTCCTCTCCCTTTCTTCTTCCGCCCAGTAGCTCCAGCGGACGGTACCAAACCCATTTCCCTCCCTCTCCATTGCCGTGAGCACCTAGAGCCCTGAACACCCCCGCCACCTTCTCCTACTCCGGTGACCTCCTGCTTGCCATGGACAGCCCACTCCAGTCCACCCCGCACCACTACGACCCCCTAGGAAGCTTCCCCTCGTCTCACTAACGCTCCCAAGCCACTTCCCGTGGCCGGACGTCCACCGGAACTACCTTGCCGTCGATCCCCTCCTCGCTGGTAAGCTCCTGTCGCCGTCGAGCCCGTACTTCCGCCCCTCCTCCGTCCAATTAGACCACCCCAGCAGCTTCCCCTCATCCTGCTACAGCTGTCAAACCTGAGCTTTGCCCTCCTCCTTGCCAGGAAACCCCTCGCCAACGAGCTCCCCTCCGCCGCAACCTCGGCCACCATGGGAACCTCACCTCCGGCCATCCCCTCTTCCTCCCAAGGCCACCCATGGATGCACCGTGAACTCCTGGTGCCTGTAAACCAGCCCTTCTCCACCCCCCGCCATCCCCCTCGCTGGAATTTGGCCGGCAACCTCCCTGCTCTTCTTCCCCGATGAGCCAGGGGCATATGTGTGATGATTTCAAAAGCTCTAAGGGTCTTTCTGCAAGAATTCTGCACCCCCCAATTCAAAAGCTGTGAACTTCAAAAATGTGTAGAAAATTGTAGAAAATTCAGAAAAATGCCAAACTAGTTTTGTTTGAATCCTTAAGTTATACTCGACTACTTTTATATGGAAAGTTTGAGCTGTATGTGTGTAGTTTTTGATGTAAATTAAATACTAGGCAATGAGTGTTTTACTTGTATCTCATGTTATATGCATGTGTTATAGCTGAAGTTTGGAACTTAGGTTGTATGTCCCATATGTAGCTTTGTGTAAAAATCTCGAGTTCTTTACTGCTCATTTACTTAGAAATTCGAGTATATTTGTTGTATGTTGATAGAAATTTCATAATTTAATTCTAGACGCATTCCTTCATGTTTAAAGCTGAAAATTTTATATTAGCTTTGCTTCAGCAGGCTTAATCCAAGATAAAACTTTGAGAGTCAGAATCCAAGTATAACTCCAGTAGTGAATTCATGGTTAGATTCAAAGAAAAATTCATGAACCATAGCTCTAGTTCATGAAAAATTATGAAAATAATTTGAAATATTGCTCTTGAGTAGTGTAGCATAACCACAAATTATCAACCCATGATCAAGTATAAAACAACTAGAAATAAATAAAACTTGATAAGTAGATCCATATTAAATAATAACCTAGGACTATTAAAGATAATTAGCTAGTCAAATAAATAAAGGTGTTAAATGTAATTAATTTTATTATCATAAATAATCAAACATGCTACCTTATCCAGTTAGATAAATGTTTAGGGTTACCACCCATGTTGCTTAATATAACTAAGTGGTTTCATTTATACCCGATAAATAACTGCCCAGTAAAGGGTAGCTGTGTTGTTTGTTAGTTTGTAATGTTGGGTTCATTGGATTGCAACTTTATTGTGAAAATAGAATAACAATCTATGCATTTTCTAAACTGCATCATTTTCATCACATGTAGACTCGACGCTTCTCGCCGACGGAGACTATCAGATTCTCCCGGAACCCGAAGTAGAAGTCTCTGAAGACGCCGGGAAAATCGTTGGAGAATTCACTGAAGCCCCGAATCCGAGTTCGGAAGAAATTGTTAACGTCTCTGACCCCAGCCCCGCCAGTGAAGGCAAGCCCCGGACATGAAACCGTTACTTTATTTACACTGCAATTTACCTTTATATATATACACACACTTGTGCATTAAGTTATTAGGAGTTGTGCGGAAACCCTAAATGCATATTCCTAGGAACCAATGTACTGAAAATTAGAACCTAAGTCCGACTAGTGCTATGCTAATAGGACCGATAGAAGTCGAGTGATTTCTTGTCACTCGCGCGATATAAGAATTAGTTGCTTTCAATACTGCAATCACTATAAGGATGACGGACGGGGTTATGTGTGGTATCTTGGAAAAAATTGATACCCCGTCCGTGTTGATGAATTGGTTAAGGTCGCAGTGTGTGGTAGTGGAAGTTAAGCGTTTGAATGTACTAGCCACATGCCGTGAAATATGGTAAGCGGTAAGCCTAGTAACCAATCGGCCCGGCAACTGGACTCGTCCCCCACCACTCGAATTTTATTTTATGTTTACACGCACCAACATGTGGGAGTACGTTCTGCTAATGTTGTCGGTCAAAACCCACCGGCGAGCAGCGACAGGCAACACGAGGAGCCGGGAGGCTTCCGGGACTGCTGGTGGGTCCCGGTCCCTCGGTCAACGGCCCAGAAGTCTGGCACACGCCCTGGCCTGGTGAAGTGCTAGGCATGCCACCTGACCTATACCCGATCAGGAAGGTGTAGAAGTCGTTCATCAACTACTTTCCTGCATACACAGCCATATCAAACATTAGTCCGAGCCGTGATCGGCTCTTACAATGACTCCCGAGATCACCTAAAGAAGCCGACGGAGTCATTGTACTTGGTCGGACCTTCAGGTACCTTTCAGAATCGGCTACAAGAAGTCGATTGCTATGTTTAACAGATCAGATCTACTAACATGTGAACATTTCGCACGAATCCGATAGAAAAGGTAAAGCATGCTCTGTAATTGCCAGGCTAACCCGATCTGCGATGGTAAAAGCTTTCACCGTGCAACCGGAACATCCCACGCGTGGTTAAGCCTAACGAACATGAAAGATAACAATACGCTAACCTGAAGAGAGGCCTAAAAACCAACCAGCAAATCGATTTCTAGAACAATCCCTCGTTGGGTTACCATAAGGCACCAAACATGCAGCCGGAACATTTAACATTTGAAGGGCCTAATCATACGGATGTTAAACCAATTTCTTGTAACACAAAGAACTATCATAACAGATTAGATTTACTAAGTAATAATAGAGCAAGGCGCTGCCCTTGCACGTGAGATCACGTACAAGAGCAGCTATACAATTACAGATAGCTGGCAAAACATGGATCTACTACTCAAAACTATGCAGTATCATAATCGTTTAAGATAACTAGTGTTACTCGCCATAAAAAATGCTTCAATACAAGAAACACAAAGATAAACAGATAAACGCGACGCTGCTCCGATCATGCAGAACATGATCAGAGCAGCATGTCGATTACCTGGAGAAAGCCCTTGGGAAAGGGGTGGCGATGCACCGAGAGTTTGTTGTGAATGCTTGATTGATTTATTGAATCTCACGATACATATTTATAGTCCAGAGACTTGATCTTTCTAACTAACCCTAGCTGATTACGATACAATCTCTAACTTACTATATTTAAACTATCCTTAGATACACGGCCATCCTGGCCCTTAACATATTCGCACAGAAGCCGATTCGCAGACCATTACGATGATTTCCTTCAGCCCATGTTGCTCTCGGCCCATCCCTTGGCCCAATCAAATTATGGCGATAACACATGCCCCCCTGGTTTTGGCAATGATAATTCCGAAACCATCACCTCTTCGACTTCTCGGACTTGTGCACACACATTCCGCTCCCAATGCCATTGAATGCGGCCCTTCGACTTCCAAGACCCGTACACGCGTGTTGCCTTCCAACACCGTTGGACACGACCCTTTGAGTTCTCCCTCGGGAATCGTGATAATGCCACTTCGCTTTCCATCTCTGCCTTTATAAACTGTTATCGGTAGATTTATTCCTATCCATCTTCTCTCCCCATGAATTACCCGCACTAGCACACTCTTCATCCCCTGACAATGGCTTCCTCTTCCTCTGTCTCTTCCAACTCTCCTTCGTCCTCTTACATCATCTCCATCACTTCCCCTTACTCCGAAACCTCCAGGGAGGCGACGCCGGAGTTCGATTCGATAGCTTCATATGAAGCTCTCGCTCCTCTGCATTGGGACGCAGAGGAGTGGGACTTCAGCACTTGGTCAGAGGACGATGAGCCCCTGACCGACGATGAGGACCTCTAGATTCTCCTCCATGGGGATCTGGACGAAGGCGACGACGAAGAGTCGTGGGATGATGATTTCTTCTCCTTCTCAGAGGAAGATGCCAAGGACACTTCCACCGACGATGACTCGATAGCAGGAGGGTTCCTACGCGGGGGATCGTCGACTTCTGAAGACGATAGGAACGCCAGCGACAACACCAGCGATGATGGCGGCGGCGGGGACAGCAGCGACGATGACACCAGCGTATCCCCCCTGTACAAGCACTGCAAGACCTTAGGGACTTACTGGTGGTAGCTTGTAGGGTCTTCCGCCGTTGTGCACGTAGCCGGTAGATCGGCTTCTTTTGTAATAATTTCTTGTGAATGAACCTGTTTGTTTCAGCGAGCCAGTGTCTAACAATCTAATCTTCTAAAGTCTGATGGCATCGCATCGGCCTTTTTCCTTGAATTGCTCAATCCAAACTCAAACTTTTCTTTATCCCAGATCAAAATCCCAAGAACTCGAGTCCCCTTCAAATGATCTTGTCAATAGCAAGAGTACTCCGCAGTCGACTTCTTTGCTTGTTGTTAAATCTCGATCCCCAATCAGGTTGAAAAATATGAATACCCAGGAAACCCCGCAAAGGAGTCAAACCTGTTCTTTCAAGATCAAGAGACACCTACAACCAACCTTTCTGCTTTTATCGAAACCCAGGATTTGCAAGGCCCGATTATTGCTTCTAAAGTCGATGGCTTAACATCGGCTGTTCAACCTTCCGCTATGTGCACGGACCGGCGCTGCTTTTTCTTTACAGATCTGGTTTGCTCATCTCATTCCACCTTACAGTCTGATGCATTGCACTGGCTTCCAAAGTACCCGATATATACTGACCTGCAGCCTAGTATACCATGAGGTACCCGATCAGATTAACTCGATGTACCGCAAAGTACTCGATTATATCTTACAGCCCAATGTGTCATATCGGCTTTCCTCACAAAATACCCTGATTGTACTGGTCCATAGCCTTATGCCTTACATCGGCTTCATTACTCATCTTCCCACATGCTCGGGAAATATTTCTTGAGATGTTGACCATTGACAGCCACCGGAAATTTAATTCCATCCAATTCTTCAAGCATGTATGCATTCCCTGGCAGAGCTTGATCAACTCTATAAGGCCCGTGCCAATTCGGAGACCATTTACCATATGCCGCATCCTTAGTCCCTAATGGTAACACCGCTTCCCACACTAAATCCACAACTTGGAATTCTTTCGGTTTAACCTTCTTGTTGTACGTGCGGGCTACCTTGGCCTTATTTTCCTTGATCTTTTCCAGCGACCAAAGCCTGAGTTCTGTAATGTCTTCCACATTGTCGCTCATTAGTGCTGCATATTCTTCAGCAGTCAACTCATTCTGAAACTCTATTCGTCTTGAACCGGCCGTAATTTCCCATGGCAATACGGCCTCCTGCCCATATACTAAATGATATGGTGAAGTTCTTGTTGCTCCATGGCATGAAACACGATAAGCCCATAATGCTTCTGATAATACTTCATGCCAACGCCGTGGATGTTCATCAATCTTCCTTTTGATCAACTTGATCAGGCTCTGATTAGACGCTTCAGCTTGTCCATTTGCTTGAGCGTAGTACGGAGATGACCTGATTAATTTAATCCCTATATCGGCAGCGAACTTATTGAATTCATCAGATATAAATACTGACCCTCCATCTGTTGTAATGGTCTGTGGGATCCCAAACCTATGAATAACATGTTCTTTAACAAAATTGATGATGTCCCTCGATGTTACTGACTTCATAGGCACAGCCTGTACCCATTTGGTAAAATAATCTGTGATGGCCAAAATAAACTGATGGCCTTTACTTGATGGAGGATTAATGTTACCGATCATGTCCATGCCCCAGCCCCTGAATGGCCAAGGTTTGATAATAGGGTTCATTGCCGACGCTGGTACTATTTGTATCTTTCCAAACCTCTGACAGGCCTGGCATCCCTTATAATATTTGAAGCAATCTTCAGCATATCGAGCCAACAATATCCCGAGCGCCTGATCAACCATTTCATCTTGTGGGCTGATTGATGAGTACCACACGTACCTTCATGGACTTCATGTAGAAGCCGATTTGACTCAATCGGCCCCAAACACTTGAGCAGTAGCCCTTCCAGAGTCCTGTAAAACAAGTCGTCCCCCATCAGGACGTACTTCATGGCTCTGTAGCGTATCTTCTTAGGTGCCCCCGAGCCGGATCCTTTAAGTAATTGAAGATATCGGCTCTCCAATCCCCCTGATCCAGTAGTTTTATTGGAAAATCAGCTTCATCCGCCGTGTCCTTGTAACCTGAAGCCATCTGGGCAAGATCATTGGCCTTAGAATTTTGTGTCCTTGGTATCCAGTAGAAATTTATATATCTGAACTGGGCCATTAGCTCCTAGCATTGTCTCCACAAGGGAAACAACGACTCGCTCTCGCATCGGTATGTCTCCGTGAGCTGAGAGATAACCAGCTTTGAATCCCCAAAAACTTCTACTGCTTCTGCTCCAGCTTCGAGAAGTAACTTCATACCTTTGTGCACCGCTTCATACTCGACTAGATTATTGGTGCGAGGTGTTGGTAATCTGATTGAAAAGGAATATGTTGCCCCTCGAGGCGAGACGAGCAAGATACCTATGCCAGAACCATCTCCACAGACTGACCCATCAAAATACATTGCCCATGCGTGGATGGAAAGCGCCGCTATGTCTGAGCTGGTCCTTTCCGCAACGAGGTCAGCCAGCGCTTGCCCTTTGGCTGCTTTCGCAGGCTGGTACCGGATATCAAATTCTGACAGAGCGAACATCCATTTACCGAGTCAGCCTTTCAACACCGGGGCCGACAGCATATGCTTGATAACATCTGATTTGCAGATGACAATTGTCTTGGCAGAAAGCAGGATGTGGCGGAGCTTTGTACAGGTAAAGAATAGACAAAGGCATAGTTTCTCAATTTCAGGGTACCTTGTCTCTGCATCTAGCATCCTCCTGGTAAGATAAAAAACAACTCTCTCCTTGCCATCCTGCACTTGTACGATGACTGAAGTAATGGAAGTGGCACCTACTGACAGGTAAACATAGAATGGCTTACCCTGATGGGGTGGGACTAACACGGGCGGTTTGGACAAATACTCCTTCATATCTTCAAACACCTGTTGCTGCTCTGCCCCCCAGCGGAACTCGTCATTCGCTTTAACTTTCACCAACTCCATGAATGGCTCAATTCTTCCTGACAAATTGGAAATGAATCTCCTGACAAAATTGATCTTGCCAATGAGTTGTTGGAGTTCTTTCTTTGTGGTTGGTGGTACCATTGTCCTCACAGCTTCTTGACTCTTTAGGCCGATCTCAATTCCCCGTTCATGAACCAGAAAACCCAGGAACTGACCGGCCGATACACCAAAGGCACACTTCTTAGGATTCATTCTAAGCCCAAACTTCCTAGTTCGTTCCAGAACTCGCTGTAGATCTCCTAAGTGCCCCTCAGCCGATGCAGATTTTACCACCACGTCATCAATATAGATCTCCACCAGCTTGCCAATCAAATCATGAAACATATAATTCATGGCCCGTTGATACATAGCACCAGCATTTTTGATTCCAAAAGTCATGACCACGTACTCGAATAATCCCACTGCACCTGGTACTCTGAACGAATATCTTCTGGAGCCATAAAAATCTGGTTATAACCAGCGTTACCATCCATGAAACTTAACATCTTATGACCAGCAGCTGCATTAATCAACGTTTCCGCAACTGGCATCGGGTACTCATCCTTTGGTGTTGCTCTGTTGAGGTCTCTGAAGTCTACGCAGACCCACCATCGGCCGTCCTTCTTCTGTATAGGTACAATACTAGAAATCCATTCAGCATACCTGCATGGCCTGATGAAGCCTGCTACTATCATCTTTTCGACTTCTTTCTTGAATTCTTCTAGGACTTTGGCCTTCATATATCGTGCTCGTTGCTGGAACGGCCGAAATCCTGGCTTAAGAGGGAGTCGATGTTCAACAATACTTCTATCCAACCCGGGCATCTCTATGTAATCCAAGGCAAAACAGTCCGTATATTCTTTCAGCTGTACTATCATCGCCTCTCGCCACTCTGGATTTAACTTCTTGCTGATAAATGCTGGCCGTGGCTTATCCCCAGGACCAATATCAACTTCTTCCAGCTCATCAGCAGATGTAAACCCATATCCTAGTTTTCCTTCATCCATCAAGTCGACACTGCAAATAAACAACGAATATGAAGCAGAAGGATTTGACCGATCGCAGGGATCGGCCGACTTGTTCTTTGCACTAATGTGTATTATTTTACAATCACATGGCCGGCTACTCGAGCGGGCCTCTTTACGATCACTATAACAACGTAGCATGGATGACAAAAACAACTCGATTCTATTTTTTGGGGGCCGATCGCAGGGATCGGCCTCTCCTGTTATTCTCCCCTCTACTCCGTAAGGCCAGTGGATAAGACCAGCCTCACCCCATTTTTTGTAGCTTCCACGCAGTCGCAGCCCTCCAAGCTAATTCCTGAGATTGGCTCCTGGTCCTCCGCGTCCCAGACACTCATGGCGGCATGCAAAACTTCAACAGAATCGTCTGCGTGGACCACTTCTACTTCATCTCCGTCCCATTGGATTAGACACTGGTGCATTGTAGAAGGGATATAGCAATTGGCATGGATCCAATCTCTCCCAAGCAGAACGGTGTATGAGCCCTTGCTGTTGACTACAAAAAATGACATAGGGACGGTTTTACCTCCTACCGTCAGATCCACGCTGAGGACTCCTTGCGCTTCTAAAGGTTGTCCGTTGAAGTCACTCAACGTGATGTTGGTTTTGATCAAGTCCCCAACAGAATGCTGCAACTTGCGCAGCACTGAATACGGCATTATATTAACCGCTGCTCCTGTATCGACTAGCATCCTGCTGACAGACTAGCACCTCGGGGCTTCTCGAATATGACTGGTCATGGCCCCAAGTCAAGTTGAGCCACTGGCACCTCCTCATGTCCTGGTGCATAAAACTCTGCAGGGAGAACAAACACCATGTGTGCGTCAGCCGATGTCTTCACATCGGCTTTCGACTTCTTGGGTCGCCATACCTTCTTGGAAGAACTGGTCTCTGCCTTTTGGGGGCGGTGAACTTTCTCCGTCAAATCCGGCCGCACCTTCCTTAGTGTTTCCAAGTATTGGGCCTCGGCTTCTTCCAGGCTGTGCAGCCGCTGCACCCTCCACTTCTGGGACCAGTTGAGCCCATCAGGACACCAGCGTGGTTGGTGATACCTGTCCTCCTCATCTTCTGAATTCCCCACTGTATGTGTCGACTTATCTTGTTCATGGTGGGGTTGCCCTGGTCCCAAGCGCTGAAAAACAGAGGCACTTCTGGTATCTTGCTTCTAAGAATTGCATTCTGGGCAATCCTCAAGGGTAGGTAGTCTTTTTATACCAAAATCCCAACAGTATTTGAAGAACGGGCAATGCCAATGATCCCATGTATCCTCTCGCTTCCTGAGGCGTTTCCCAGTGCGTCGCTCGTACTCTTCTTCTTCTATTTCTCATTGGAGACGCTGTTGATACTGATACTGGTATTTTCTCAGAAGATGAGAAGAAACCGGTCGTTGATTTCTGACGTGCCTGACCTGTTCTTTAGTGATATAGTTTTTTCCTCTTTTTGGGGCCGATCACGGGAATCGGCCTCTCGCCTCCTTGTATGCTGGCGTGACGCATGCCCTGCCATATTAATACCGAGCGTAAAATCTAGCTGTCGGCGCGTTGATCGGTTGTACCCTTCCACCATATTTACGTTTGGGAACGGTTGAGTATCGACCTTCATGGCGTATTGTCCCAAGATTAATCGGCCTTGCTCAATAGCTGATTGTATCTGTCGCTGGAGCTCCTTGCAGTCATTGGTACCGTGGGTGAAAGAGTTATGCCACTTGCAGTATGCCCTCCCCTAGAGCTCCTGGGCTGTTGGGATCTTGAACCCTTCAGGGAACTTCAACTGCTTTTCCTTCAAGAGTAAGTCGAATATCTGTTTGACTTTGCTTACATCAAAATCAAAACCTTTCAGAGGGCCTTGTTGTTTCACCCACTTGCAGGGCATAGGCTTTGCCCCCGTGCCCACTCCACAGCTGCAATCTCCTGGTCATCACCAGAATCTTCAGAATCTTCAGCGTCAACCATTACTACTTGACGTTTGAACTTGTCTTGGTATAATTCTAGGTGGCGTTGCTTGTATACCGTCATTTTTTGTACCAAATGAGCCAAAGAGTTGAACTCCAGCTAGAAAACTAGATCTCTAATCGGTTTCACCAATCCTAAGGTCGCCAATTCAACTGCCTCCTTCTCTAAAATTCGAATCAAGTAGCATCGATTCTTGACTTCCCTGAAACGCTAGATGTACTCCACCACTGTTTCTCCCCGTTTCTGGCAGACCTGTGCTAAATCAGCAATACCAGCTTCTGCAGCTTCTGAATGGTACTGTATATGGAATTGTTCCTCTAGCTGCTTTCAGGTGCGGATAGAATCAGGGCCCAATGATGTGTACCATCCAAAAGCTGGCCCTGTGAGAGACTGCGAGAAGAACCTTACTCACAATGGATCCGACACCGAAATCATCCCCAGCTGCGCTAGATATCGGCTTACGTGTTCTATGGAGCTGGATCCTTCTGCTCCGCTGAATTTGGTGAACTCAGGTAGCCGATACTTGGCCGGCAGAGGAATCAAGTCGTAGTCACTTGGATAGGGCTTGGTGTAGCCGATCGCTCGCCTTCTTGGGAGAATGCCAAATTGGTCTCTCAAAATGGCACTGATTTGATCCACTGTATGAACTCCTAGGGCCGAGTGCGTACCTTCATGACTCGGCCCTGTTGCATAGGTAGCCAGCCATGCCTGTTTATCGGCATCGACTGTAGATGTTCCTCCAGTTGCTCTCCTGTGTGGGTTGCACTGGGTTACTACCATCTGGTATATAGGCGCAAACATATCCATGCGGAACCTCCTTGTGGGGTTCGCTGAAGAACTGGTGATCAGCAGGGTCACCTCCCACCTTGTATATGACATATGCTGGAGAATTATGTTGCTCTGGGGCTACGAATGCATACGGTACTGGTGGTCTGGATTGAGAAGGCAACTCCCCTTTGTGACTCCCTAAAGCAGGTCCTGTTGGAGAGTACTGGTGTTTCATAATTTCTTGCACCACGCGTACCGCGACGCGCTTGAGGGTGTTCACCAAACTCTCAGAATGCAGATGTAATGAGTGAGCCACCATGTAATTGACTTCCTGGCGGAGAGCTCGTGTCGTAGGGGTAGACAGATCCACTTTGTTGAGTGCCCCTTCAGATGAAAACCCCTTCCACCTGATGCCGTGGTGACGGGTTCTCTCAAATGAGCCGATGAGATTGGCTTCAAAAGCAGCCTTTATTTCGTCATACCTCTACTTATGCTCTTCAGACAACTCTTCATAAGTAATCGGGTTCTCGTTCGGCATCTTGATAATGAGAGTCGATGTAGCTAAAGAAAACGATGCAATCGGTTGTAGTCGATGTAGTCGAAATAGTCAACGAATCAGTCGATGTGGACAACGAAATAGTCGATGAAGTCAACGAAGTAGTCGATGATGTCGATGAAGTCAATGAGGTAGTTGACGATGTCGATGAAGTCAATGAGGTCCCACCGGGCGTTCCAGAATGTGTTGTCAGTCAAAACCCACCGGCGAGCAGCGACAGGCAACACGAGGAGCCGGGAGGCTTCCGGGACTGCTGGTGGGTCCCGGTCCCTCGGTCAACGGCCCAGAAGTCTGGCACACGCCCTGGCCTGGTGAAGTGCTAGGCGTGCCACCTGACCTATACCCGATCAGAAAGGTGTAGAAGTCATTCGTTAGCTACTTTCCTACATACACAGCCATATCAAACATTAGTCCGAGCCGTGATCGGCACTTACAACGACTCCCGAGATCAGCTAAAGAAGCCGACGGAGTCATTGGACTAGGTCGGACCTTCGGGTACCTTTCAGAATCGGCTATAAGAAGCCGATTGCCACGTTTAACAGATTAGATCTACTAACATGTGAACATTTCGCACGAATCCGATAGAAAAGGTAAAGCATGTTATGTAATTGCCAGGCTAACCCGATCTGCGATGGTAAAAGCTTTCACCGTACAACCGGAACATCCCACGCGTGGTTAAGCCTAACGAACATGAAAGATAACAATACGCTAACCTGAAGAGAGGCCTAAAAACTAACCAGCAAGTCGATTTCCGGAACAATCCCTCGTTGGGTTACCATAAGGCACCAAACATGCAGCCGAAACATTTAACCCGTTTGAAGGGCCTAATCATACGGATGTTAAACCAATTCCTTGTAACACAAAGAACTACCATAACAGATTAAATCTACTAAGCAATAACAGAGCAAGGCGCTGCACTTGCACCTGAGATCACGTACAAGAGCAGCTAAACAATTACAGATAGCAAGCAAAACATGGATCTACTATTCAAAACTATGCAGCATCATAATCGTTTAAGATAACTAGTGTTATTCGCTATTAAAAACGCTTCAGTACGAGAAACACAAAGATAAATAGATAAACGTGACACTGCTCCGATCATGCAGAACATGATCGGAGCAGCACGTCGATTACCTAGAGAAAGCCCTTGGGGAAGGGGTGGCGATGCGCCGAGAGTTTGTTGTGAATGCTTGATTGATTTATTGAATCTCACGATACATATTTATAGTCCGGAGACTTGATCTTTCTAACTAACCCTAGCTGATTACGATACAATCTCTAACTTACTATATTTAAACTATCCTTAGATACACGGCCATCCTGGCCCTTAACATGTTCGCACAGAAGCCGATTCGCAGACCATTACGATGATTTCTTTCAGCCCATGTTGCTCTTGGCCCATCCCTTGGCCCAATCAAATTATGGCGATAACAGCTAAGCAGATGGGAATACGGTCATGTAGTTGCGCTACAGACGTATGTCCTGCACATTGGATGTGCGTATGGTCCTGCAGTCGCTTGTGGTGGCATTGTTCCATGACCCGGAATGAAAGGCAAACGGTTGCTTCGGAACGACCTATCGGTGTTCCAAGCGTGTGAGTTAGGTTGACCTTGCAAGGGTTGAAATTTGATTCAGAATCGTCCGTTTCTCGTGAAGATTGAGACTGCTTAATTCTTCTGCCACATAGAGTAACAAGAGAAATCTTATGATGAGTAATACTGAGGTATGTTTAAAGAGGTTCTACCTTGCTTGAATAGTTATAGGTGCTTACCTAGAATAATTAAAGGAATTAGAAACTGAAAGCTAAAACTTGAAAGTAAGGATCTACTCTTTGTTGCTTTTCAGTAAAAGCTAAACCTAGGACCTTTGCAAAGCCTTCATGGACTAGTTACACGCTAAGTATACCCTTATTCCGGGTAAGCCTTGCTGCGTATTAGAGTACTCAGCCTTGCAATATGATTTTATTTCAGGACATGCCTCTGAAGACCCTACCTTTCCCATGCCTTGGCCCTGTGCTTCGCCTGATGGTTGGTCAGTGGAGTGGGACCCGTCCCCGGCCAACACCGATCATAATGAATGATGTCACACCATGGCTTAGCATGATGTCCCTACTGATGATGTGTATAGTTATCGTACTTTGAATTCCGCTGCTGTGATCTTGAATTTTTAATCTGGCTTGTAATAATGACTCACGGTTTGGAACCTATGCTACTCTGAAAACTTTTGTAATATAAGTGCTTGTGATGTAAAATATGATGGTGATTGTATCTCTGGACTCACCTTCATGCGAGGTACCTTGTTGGATCCTGCTTTCGGTGGTTTATCGGGACGTTACCCGATAGGCCAAGGAGTTACACTATTTGAAGCACGATTGGAGCCCTTGAGAGAGGACTTACGTACTTGAGCCAGTGTAATTCAGGTTGGTTCTGCCATAGAAAACACTCATACTTTTCTTCTCCCTGGGCTAGCTATTGCTTGATGATTATGTAGATGTGCCCTAATGATACTATCTTGAAGTGTGGGTTCAACTGCTATATGGTTCAAACTACCTTGAGGAATAATCTCAAGATTGAGCTTTCTCATTTCCCAGCAGAGAGTTTCACAGAAGGCTTCTATTGATAGGCAATGGCAATGCGCTTTGCGGCTGACTGCATCCGCAACCACATTGGCCTTGCCTGGATGACAGTGCACTTCTAGAACATAATCTTTTATAAGCTCTAGCCAATGTTTTTGTCTCATATTTAGATCTGCTTGTGTAAAAATATACTTGAGACTCTTATGGTCAGTGTAGATATTGCACTTAGCACCCATAAGATAATGTCTCCAGATCTTAAGAGCATGGATAACAGTTTTAAGCTTAAGATCATGGGTAGGATAGTTCTGTTCATGAGTCCTGAGTGCTCATGAGGCATAAGCAATTACTCGGTTGTTTTGCATGAGTACACAACCAAGTCCGATGCCCGACGCATCGCAATAGATATCAAAAGGTTTGGAATTATCTGGCTGAGCCAAAACTGGAGCAGTAGTTAGATGTGCTCTTAGAGTGTGAAATGCTTCTTCACATTTCTCATTCCAAGAGAATTTAACTTCTTTCTTCAGCAATTCTATCATTGACTTGGCTATTTTAGAGAAGTCAGGGACGAAACAACGAGAATAGCCAGCAAGACCAAGAAAACTATGGATCTGATGGACTGAAGTAGGGGGCTTCCAATCCACCACTACCTGGACTTTACTCAGATCAACAGAAATGCCATCACTGGAGATGGTGTGACCCAAAAATTTAACTGTATCTAGCCAAAATTCACATTTGGAGAATTTGGCATACAAGTGGTGTTCTCGCAATCTATAAAGAATAATATGAAGATATCTAACATGATCTTCTAGATTTTTGAAATAGATTAGAATATCTTCAATGAATAGTATGACAAATTTATCGAGCTCCCGCACAAAGACAGAGTTCATCAGATACATGAAATATGCTGGGGCGTTGGTAAGACCAAAAGACATAACCAGATATTCATAAAGTCCATATTTGGTGGAGAATGCTGTCTTTGGGATGTCGCTGGGCTTAATCTTTATCTGGTGATATCCAGAGCGAAGGTCAATTTTGGAAAATATCTTGGATCCAGCTATTTGATCGAACAAGATATCAATACGGGGAAGAGAATATTTGTTTTTGATGGTTACTGCATTGAGGGGTCCATAGTCCACACATAGTCTGAGGCTATGGTCCTTTTTCTTCACAAACAGGGCTGGGCATCCCAATGGTGAAACACTTGTATGAATAAAACCTTTATCAAGAAGGTCCTAAAGTTGAACTTTTAATTCTGCTGGCTCATTGGGTGGCATACGATATGGTCTTTTAGAGATGGGGGTTGTACTGGGTTGTAGCTCTATAATAAACTCAATGTCCCTATCAGGAGGTATCCCGGGCAAATCATTCGGAAAAACATCTGGGTACTCACATACGACACAGATGTCCTCAAGCTTGATCCCTTCTATGGTATAAACGCAAGAATTGATAACCTCCCGATGTGGAAGATATAGAATAGTAGCTCTGTTATCAGGTGAGTCTATCCCAACTGCTCGGGAAGAGATATCTAATGATACTTGGTGCCTAGTCATCCAATCCATACCTAGTAGGATATCCATTCCTTCTAGGTTTAACAAAATTAAATCTGTCTTTATCAGGTTGCTACCCAATTGAATTGGCACGTCTCTACAGATTTGATTTGAAGAAATTTTACCGCTAGGAGTCGCTATCATATATGTTCCGTTAGTATTATAGAAATCCAAGCCTAGTTTTGTTCCAAACTTTGGACTGATAAAGCTATGGGTTGCACCGGAATCAAAAAGTATAACTGCAGGTTGATGGTGTATAGTGAAAGTACCCGTCATTATTGGTGCACCCTTCGGAAGTTCGGAGAGAGTTGTGAAATTCACCCTCCCTTGGCGGACTTGTACAGTTTGCTTCTTGCCTTTGCCCTTCCTGCTCAGATTAGAAGTCTGCCCTTGGAATGATTTCCTTGGTTGAGGGCAATTTTTGATGAAATGCGATGAGCTACCGCAATTGAAGCAATGATTGTTGTTGTTTCCCTAGTTGAACTGCGGAAAGCTCGGCCTTGATCCAAGCAGTTGCTGCTGCTGTTCAGGATGAGGCACTGGTGGCTTGTTGAATCTAGACTGCTGAGGGGGTTTAGCTATCCATCTGCCTGACTGATTGTTTCGGAGTGGGGCTCGTGGAGATGTATTCTGGACTAACCGTTACCTCGGGTGTCGACCACTCGAGGGTCCAGTGGGTATCTTTCGCTTCTTCTCAGCCCGATGGGCTGAAATGCAATCTTCCTGAGTAATCGCCATGTTGATCAGCTCATTGAAGGTGTTCAGACCATGACGGAAACAATCTCGGTGTTTGCATGATAACCCACATACCGACACAGGTGATTGAAAGCTTGTGTGTACTGCATTACAGTGCGGGTTCCCTGGGTAAGAGCAAAAAATTCATTGAGCTTCCGCTCAATGAGCCCTTCAGGAATATGATGTGCCCTAAAGGCAGTCCGAAACTCTTCCCATGTGACTACATGTCCATCTGGCTGCATGGCATAATAATGATCCCACCAAATGCGAGCAATGCCACAAAATTGCTATGCTGCAAAGAGTGCCTTGTTTGTTTCAGAACATGGTGCGGACAGTAGTGCGAACTTGGACTCAATAGTGCAGAGCCACGCATCCGCATCAAGAGGCTCTTCGATCTTATGGAAAAGTGGGGGCTGCGTGCTGAAGAAGTCTTGGTAATTAGCAGAGGGATGTTCATCACGACCTTGTTGTTGATGACGAAACTGGTTCTGCTGTGCCTGCACTAGCTGATCAAGAAGTTCAGTCTGTCGTGCCATTACTTCTGCTAGATTTGGTGGTGGTGGTGGCGGTTGTTGGGAACTGCTAGCCTGGTCCATCCTCTAACCTTTAGGTGTTCCACGCGTAGCACCAACCATCTTGAAAAATGGAAGATGTCCATTAGAAATCACCAATACTTGCTTCCATTCTCAAAAATATACCGCACAAAATATATGCAAGTAAAAATCCGAAACACAAGATAGATAGCTCAACAGATAACCAGACAGGAAACTCGGGTGATAGATCATAAACTGGTAGTCATTACTATGTTACATCTCGGTAGTCTACTAACTACAAATCAAGCCATGCCTACACATGCCACATATAATACAACAAGTGGCCCTTAGGTCAAACTAATCTGCTCACTCCCTATGTCACACTATACTACACTAAGTGCACCTAGAATGTCGACGATTTGGAAGAGACTAGAAATCGTCGAGGTTGCCCACAGACGACTGGCTGCCGTAAGAAGAACGATTGGGCTGAGAATTAGGTTTGGGATCTCCATGCTCGGAATCAAGATCGGAAACTCCTTCAATCTCTTCCGAGTCTTCTTCTTCATCTTCACTTTCAAACTCCTCAGGTGCAATAGGAGGCGCCGGCTGCTCATGAAGCATACCGATATGGGCGATAGCGTCGTCAAGCTCAAGAGTAAGGTCATGGACTTGCTCTTGGAGAAACTCAATGATAGTGTTGCACTGAATGATTAATGTATCACTCTCAATGATCTGATCCTCTCGGTGAGTGATGGTTTCAACCCGCTGTGCGATAACCTCATCTTTACCGGTGATCGTGGCTTGGAGCTCTTCAATCTGGGTAATCTGCCGGTTAATATTTCTGCGGTAACCTTGGGCTATACTTGTCATCTGGCTCATACCGCGGCGCTGAAGTATCTGATAACGGTACCATACGTTCATAAACCTGACTGTAGCACGTAGCGTCTCTTCTGTCAAATCTCCTAGTAAGTGTCCAAAGTGTGAGCCTCGGAAAGTTCACTCGGGGTCATGAGAATCTGCTATAGGGTACAAACCAATAGGATACTCGAAAACTTCATCTAGATGCTGATCATAAAAAATGGTGATAGCTTCAAAAGCTGCTGCTTCAAAAGTGTCTGCTAGACGGTGACCAACCACATCAATCTCGATGGGCTACCATAGGGATCGAGATGGATGTTGGGGAATAGTCATCTTCATTCTGCACCGAGGAACACCCTCTTCACTATACTCCACTCCATCATATGGCAGTGGCTTAGTGCAGCTGAACAACTGAAGTGAATCCCACAAGAAACGTGGAAAACCCTCCCAATGCAAGGTATTGGTGTGAGCATGTTCCTCGTGGTCCCAAAAGATCTTCAGAAAATCCACCATCTGAAGCAAAGATTCAAATGGTAAGGTTGCAAGTTTTCAACAAAAATGCTTTGAGAAAACTGCAGGAAAAATGTGAGTCAGACTCATGAAATAGCTGGAATGCAGCTACCCTGCTAAGAACTCACAAGGTAAATGGAACGAGACAACCGATTCTGGTAATAGCAAAGGCTAGAAATCAGATGGATGATATAGATCTTGAGGATGAAACAATAGATGCCGACATACTAAACCCTAAGACTATCCGTATGACCATTTCAAGACTGCACTTGTGATAAGCAACACTCTGGATATACTTAAAACAACAAGCAATTTATTTCATTCACTTTGTTTAATCAATAAGTATGCAAGCACGTACTACCTGTCCTCACAACCAAAAACAATTGCCAAATATTTTTGGACTTACGTGGTTAGTTTCGGTAGCATAGTATATATACGTCTCTCCCTATAATAGCTAGTCGAGAGATCCTATTCGTTCAGAACCTATCAAGTTGGGGTTAACGTAATTGTAGAAGAATCACAATTATATATC
Organism: Panicum hallii; assembly: GCF_002211085.1. Classification (NCBI taxonomy): domain Eukaryota; kingdom Viridiplantae; phylum Streptophyta; class Magnoliopsida; order Poales; family Poaceae; genus Panicum; species Panicum hallii. Next base: position 13,192,931 of record NC_038047.1, on the reverse strand, counting down.
ATGAAAGTATTCCCAAACATTACTCTTCACTTATAGAAACAGCATCTGTATAATTCCCACCATACAGACGACGTTAACATACGTTACTTTCGCAACGTATTCATGGGGATACCGTATAAAATGGGGGTATGGACAGGGATCACCATAATCTGTGCCTAACCATTTACTCCCAATATAATCAACTTATCGTTGATATATTAGCAGCATCTCAAGTAAGCCACTGCTTGAGAAACAGCGTTCGGTTTGCATCATCGATGGGAAGGCCAAACTCTCTCCGTTGGCTAAGGATCCTTACCCTCTTACCTTATCGTCGAATGCATCATTACAGAATACAAAGTTGATTGTGCTTGAAAGTAAGTTTTTTTTACAGAAATGTAGTGCTGGAAGTTAGAGTAGTACTATAAGCGTACTGTATAAATATATATGTTAGTAGCCACCTGATAACTCCCATATAAACCCCTAGGGCTTTACGTACTAAGCACAATCCTTAACGAAACCAACGCATTTTTTACAAAATACCTTGTTGGTCCAGTTTTATACTAAAAATATTTTTAAGGTCAATTATATCTCCGGTGTACACTTGTTAGCTCTGATACCAGTCTGTGGCAGAACCACTTGAATTATTCCGGCTCAAGTGCGCAGACCATCGCTATACAGGCGATATGACCTCAACGCACTTCAAACAGAATAACCCAATGGTCTGTCGAGTAATGTCCCGATGAAACCACCGGATTCCGGATCATTCAAGCGTACCTCACACGAAGGCGGGTCCAGAGATACAATCACCGTCACATTTTTACAACATAGGCATTAGTAGTTATTACAAACTGGGTTCTGATAGAGTACTGCAAAACCTAACTAAAACAAATCTATACTAGCATTGTTTGAAAACTTCAAGTTTTAACGGATATTATTTATTAATGGTAGCGGAAAAGAAACAACAACACGACTACTCGTCGCAAAGCAGGTACCATACTTAGCCCAAAGCATGGCGTCATTCCGAAGAGTCATTGCCAGCCGGGGACGGATCCCATTCCACGGACCAGCCAGGCGGTAAAGTGCAGGGCCAAGGAGAACTAGCAACTGAGTCCTCGAATGACATACCTGAAAACCACATTACTAGCAAGACTGAGTATACTAATACTCAGCAAGGCTTACCCATCAATTGGGTATACTTAGCCCATAACTAGAACATGAGAGGTTGAAAGGTTCTAGGTTTCTTTTGGTCAAAAACAACAAAGAGTATGTCCTTATTTCCATATTTTAGTTTTCAGATTCTAGTTCAATTAACCATTCTAAGTGAGCATCTATACTAGGGAAGCAAGTTAGGTATTACAACATACAACAATATTATTCCACCAACTCTTGCTCTTGTTACTCTATGTGGTAGAAGTATCTAGCAGTCCCAATCACCGCGAGAAACGGATGATTCCCGAATCGAATTTTATAACCTTGCAAGGGATCCTAACTCACACGCTCGGAAACTTTCCTTTCCGGGCAACCATTCCTCTCATATTCCGGGTCGTGGATCAGCGCCACCACAAGCGACTGCAGGACCATACACACATCCAATGTGCAGGACGTACCTCTACAGCGTGACTGCATGACCGTACTCCCGTCTGCTATGCAGAACGTACTCCCACACATCGGTGTGTGTGTACAGAAACCAAAATTTGAGCGGTGGGGGATATGTCCACTTGCTAGGCCAATCAGGTACTAGGCTTACCGCGTACTATATTTACAGTATGTGGTTAGTATTTTCAAACGCTTGACCACCACTACCACACACTTTGGCCTTATCAAATTGACCAACACAGATGGGGTACCATTCCAAGCCATGATACTGCACATAACCCCATCCGCGATCCTTATAGTGATTGCAAAAATAGTAAACAATCAACTCCTATATCGGGCGAGTGACAGGAAATCACTCGACTTCTGCCAGTCCTATTAGCAGAGCATTTACTGGATAAGGACTCAAAAACATTACATAGGTTCCTAGGTTTCATGCAACTAGGGTTTCATAACAACTCCTAGTACTTAATGCACAATATAGATATATATAACAATATAAGTGCATAATTTAGAATACTGGGTTGTGCACCAGGGCTTGCCTTCACTGGTGAGGCTGGGGTCAGCGATGTCAATATCTTCCGAACCTTGGTTCGAGGCTTCGGAAAGATCCTTGGCGACGTTTACTTGAGCTTCAGAAATACCCTTGTCGGGTTCCGGAATTAGCTCGTAGGTACTGTCGGCGAGTGTCGTCAAATCTACATGATATGCAATGATTTGAAGCAAATGGTTATTATTTTAATATTTTGTTTTCATGATAAAGTTGCAATCCAACAAGAATACATTTAGTACATCACGTCCAGACTTAACTAATTTGTACAAACAACAAAAAGATTTGAAAGAAATAAACGTAAGCAGAGTTTCTGGTGTAAAATTTTTATTCAAAACGGCTATTTGGTGAAGGTTACTACAGAGCTGATCGGATCTACTTCACAACATGTTTTTTAGATAGCTTATCTAGCCAATTGGGGTGTGCATCGGCTCGCCTAGCCAATACATGCTTAAGGTGTTAACCTAGGTAACGACTTGTGCGCACATCGGCTGTGATTTTTCTTCTGCAAAAGTAGCCGATAGAGGTGTAGCCGATCGACGTGTAGTCGATGGCCGTGCGGCTGATGGGTGTGTAGCTAACAGGTGTGTATCTTACAGATGTGTAGCCGATTGATTCGTGCTACTTTATAGGAAAGACCCTAGAAAGAAACAGAGACTTGCATTTGGGTCCCTAATTGACTTGAACAGAAGAAGTCGAGCGGCGGCGATCAAAATTCGGCGAGGAGGCTCACGGGCGGTGAGGAAAAGATGGAGAAAGAATACGTTTAGGGGCTCACAGCGGACTTGGGGTGGTTGGAATCGTAGAAGGGAAACTCGGAGGGGGCGGTTTGACTAGAGATAGAGCTGGCGCGGCGAGGTTCTGAGGGCGGTGACGGTGTTCCAGCGACTGGAGTGTAGGAAGGTGATGGAAAATTTGTCAGGGAGCTTCGGCATGGAGATGTGGTGCTGATGGTGCTCTTGTCAAGGGAGGAGAAGGGGTGGAACTTCGGTTCCACTAGAAATAGAACGGCGGCGGAGAGTGAGATCGCCAGCGCGTTGTTTTGGGCTGCGCGTGCACGGGAGGAGGAAGAAGAGCGGATCAGGAAGGGGCAATGAGATGTGGCGGTGCTGGTGGAGCATGAAATTGGAGAGGAGCAGCGGCGGAGACGGCTGACGGCGGTGGACAGAGGAGCTCCGGCGAAGTAGTCGAGCGGGGGAAAAGAACAGGAATGCGGGTGCGCGCGAGGGGATAGAAGAAGGGAGAAGTTCATTAGGCGTGTTCCCAAGCTAAAAAGAGGTGCGCGGACGGGCGGCAAGCAGCTACTGGTGGTCGACAGCACACGTGGCGGCTCGGGCGATAAGCGGCGTCACGCGTGAGCGCAAGGAGGAGCCAGCGGGGTCGGTTGAGCAGCGGGCAGGCGATCTGGGGGGCCAGGTGGCGCAGGAAGAGCAGTGAGTGGGTAGCTAGCGGCAGGGGAAAACACCGGTGATGGGCGGTGGGCGGCGCTGCAGAGAAACAGAGAGGGGGAAGAAGGAGGAAGAAGACCAGGAACTATTCGTAAATTTTGCAAAAGTTCAAGGAGTTCACTGTAAAGTAAAATTTTCTTCCAAACTATAGCTCTAATGAAAATATGACCAAAATCAAAATTGTAGAGCTTAAAAAGAACTACCACTTTGCTTTAGGGTCCAGCTTCAAAATAGTTAAGGTTTTGAAATCATTTTTAAAAATCAACAAATCATTCAATTTCAAATAAATCCAAAATAAGTTTTACCCCCTCAATGAAGCCCTGGAGTATTTACACTTCTTACAGTGGTTAAAGAGTGAAAACTCACATTTGCAAATCAACCCTTCATACATTTTGAAATTACCTCTCATTTATACACAATTTACAAAAAAACCATAATTTTTTCCAATATTACAAAAATACCCTTTAACGTGTATTAAGTTTTTAAAGGCATTCATCAAAACAAACACAAACATCACACAACTTCATACTAGAAATTAGTGTGCCTAACTCCTAAGTACCTGAAATGTCACAGCCTCTCTCTCTAAAAAGAATCTCGTCCTGAGATTCCGGAACAGAATGGAATTGAGAGATTAAATACTTGGTTTGGCTCTAAGGAAGTTTGGAAAGCTATACTGAAGATAAGATTCAGTTTCCCAAGTCACTTCTTCTTCAGTGTGATGGTTCCATTGGATCTTAAACATTCTAATTATTTCTCTTCCTGTGCTTCTTTCTTTGGTATCTAGTATTCTGATCGGATGTTCGGTATAAGATAGGTCTGACTCGATTTTGATGGTTTGGAAATTGATGACCTCGGTAGGGATTTTGATGCATTTCTTAAGCTGAGATACATGGAAGATATTATGAATGGCTGCTAGCTGAGGAGGAAGTTGAAGATGATAAGCTATGGGTCCACAAGCTTCAAGAATTTCAAAAGGTCAAACGTATCGAGGAGCGAGTTTTCCTTTTATACCAAATCGTTGAACACCTCGGGTAGGTGATACCCTTAGATATACAAAGTCACCAACTTCAAACTGCAATGGTTTCCTTCGTTTGTCCGCGTAGCTCTTTTATTGAGATTGGGCTGCCTTTAGATTACTTTGAATGATTTTCACTTTTTCTTCTGCTTCAGTGACAAGATCGGATCTAAAGATTTTACGTTCACCGATTTGAGACCAACTCAAAGGAGTTCGGCATCAATGACCGTATAATGCTTCAAAAGGAGCCATTTTTAGACTCGACTGATAACTGTTATTGTAGGAGAATTCTGCCAAAGCTACGCATTTATCCCAATTTTTGTCATATTGGATTACACAAGCTCTAAACATATCCTCTAGGATTTGATTTATCCTTTTTGTTTGACCGTCTGTTTGTGGATGATACGCAGAGCTTCGAATTAATTTGGTTCCAAGAGAGTGTTGGAGTTGCTCCCAGAAACGAGCAATGAACTGTGCTCCACGATCAGAAATGATTGTCTTAGGTACTCCATGAGATGAACGATTTGGTCCAGATAGATCTCGGCATACTTTTTAGCATTGTAAGTAGTATGCACGGGAAGAAAATGGGCGGTTTTGGTTAATCGATCAACGATTACCCAAATAGAATCATGCCTCTGGGAAGTGTTGGATAAGCTAACGATAAAATCCATGCTGATATCTTCCCACTTTTAAGAAGGAATGGGTACAGGTTGAAGAACACCAGCAATCTTTAATTGACTGGCTTTAACTCTTTGGCAAATATCATACTCAGAGACATATCTTGCAATTTCTCTTTTCATGCAAGTCCACCAAAAGTTTTGTCTCAGGTCTTGCTACATTTTGGTACTGCTAGGGTGCATAGAGAACTTGGACAAATGTGCCTCGTCCAAAATCTGCTTACGAAGCTGATGGTCCTTGGGTACAACAACACATCCCTTGAACCATAGAATCCCTTTATGATCTACTTGAAAACACTCATACTTTTCTTCTCCCTGGGCTAGCTATTGCTTGATGATTATGTAGTTGTGCCCTAATGATACTATCTTGAAGTGTGGGTTCAATTGCTATATGGTTCAAACTACCTTGAGGAATAATCTCAAGATTGAGCTTTCTCATTTCCCAGCAGAGAGTTTCACAGAAGGCTTCTATTGATAGGCAATGGCAATGTGCTTTGCGGCTGACTGCATCTGCAACCACATTGGCCTTGCCTGGATGATAGTGCACTTCTAGATCATAATCTTTTATAAGTTCTAGCCAATGTCTTTGTCTCATATTTAGATCTGCTTGTGTAAAAATATACTTGAGACTCTTATGGTCAGTGTAGATGTTGCACTTAGTACCCATAAGATAATGTCTCCAGATCTTAAGTGCATGGATAACAGCTGCAAGCTTAAGATCATGGGTAGGATAGTTCTGCTCATGAGTCCTGAGTGCTCGTGAGGCATAAGCAATTACTCGGTTGTTTTGCATGAGTACACAACCAAGTCCAATGCCCGACGCATCGCAATAGATATCAAAAGGTTTGGAATTATCTGGCTAAGCCAAAACTGGAGCAGTAGTGAGGTGTGCTCTTAGAGTGTGAAATGCTTCTTCACATTTCTCAATCCAAGAGAATTTAACTCCTTTCTTTAGCAATTCTATCATTGACTTGGCTATTTTAGAGAAGTTAGGGATGAAACGATGAAAATAGCCAGCAAGACCAAGAAAACTACGGATCTGATGGACTGAAGTAGGGGGCTTCCAATCCACCACTTCCTGAACTTTACTCGGATCAACAGATATGCCGTCACTGGAGATGGTATCACCCAAAAATTTAACTGTATCTAGCCAAAATTCACATTTGGAGAATTTGGCATACAAGTGGTGTTCTCGCAATCTCTGAAGAATAATATGAAGATGTCTAACATGATCTTCTAGATTTTTGGAATAGATTAGAATATGTTTGATGAATAGTACGATGAATTTATCAAGCTCCGGCATAAAGATAGAGTTCATCAGATACATGAAATATGCTGGGGTGTTGTTAAGACCAAAAGACATAACCAGATATTCATAAAGTCCATATCTGGTGGAGAATGCTATCTTTGGGATGTCGCTGGGCTTAATCTTTATCTAGTGATATCCAAAGCGAAGGTCAATTTTGGAAAATGCCTTGGCTCCAGCTAATTGATCGAACAAGATATCAATGCGGGCAAGAGGATATTTGTTTTTGATGGTTACTGCATTGAGGGGCCGATAGTCCACACATAGTCTGAGGCTATGGTCCTTTTTCTTCACAAACAGGGCTGCGCATCCCCATGGTGAAACACTTGTATGAATAAAACCTTTATCAAGAAGGTCCTGAAGTTGAACTTTTAATTCTGCCGGCTCATTGGGTGGCATTCGATAGGGTCTTTTAGAGATGGGGGTTGTACCGGGTTGTAGCTCTATAATAAACTCAATGTCCCTATCAGGAGGTATCCCGGGCAAATCATCCCGAAAAACATCTGGGTACTCACATACGACAGGGATGTCCTCAAGCTTATCCCTTCTATGGTGTAAACGCAAGAATTGATAACCTCCCGATGTGGAAGATATAGAATAGTAGCTCTGTAATCAGGTGAGTCTATCTCAACTGCTCGGGAAGAGATATCTAATGATACTTGGTGCCTAGTCATCCAATCCATACCTAGTAGGATATCCATTCCTTCTAAGTTCAACAAAATTAAATCTGTCTTTATCAGGCTGTACCCAATTGAATTGGCACGTCTCTACAGATTTGATTTGAAGCAATTTTACCGCCAGGAGTCGCTATCATATATGTTCCTTTAGTATTATAGAAATCCAAGCATACTTTTGTTCCAAACTTTTGGACTGATAAAGCTATGGGTTGCACCAGAATCAAAAAGTATAACTGCAGGTTGATGGTGTAGAGTGAAAGTACCCGTCATTGTTGGTGCACCCTCAGGAAGTTCGGAGAGAGTTGTGAAATTCACCCTCCCTTGGCGGACTTGTACAGTTTGCTTCTTGCCTTTGCCCTTGCTGCTCGGGTTAGAAGTCTGCCCTTGGAATGATTTCCTAGATTGAGGGAAATTTTTGATGAAATGCGATGAGCTGCCACAATTGAAGCAACGATTGTTGTTGTTTCCCTGGTTGAACTGCGAAAAACTCGGCCTTGATCCAAACTGTTGCTGCTACTGTTCAGGCTGAGGCACTGGTGGCTTGTTGAATCTAGACTGCTAAGGGGGTCTAGCTATCCATCTGCCTGACTGATTGTTTTGGGTGGGGCTCGTGGAGATGTATTCTGGACTAACCGATACCTCGGGGGTTGAGCACTTAAGGGTCCAGTGGGTATCTGTGGCAGAACCAACCTGAATTATACCGGCTCAAGTACGCGAGTCCTCAATGAAAGGGCTACCTCGCACTTCAAACGGTATAAGACTATTGGTCTGTCGGGTAACGTCCCGATGAACCACCGAACGCAGGATCCAACAAGGTACCTCACACGAAGGTGAGTCCAGAGATACAATGCCAAAATAATTTACACCACAGGCAGTTATATTACAAAAATATACAGAATAACATTTGTTCTCACTGAGGAGAGTTTATTACAACACAAGTTTAAGTTTCTGGTTAAAACAGCGGAGTTTGAAAAGCGTAGTTAATATACACGACGTCATTACAGATATTATGCTAGCCCTGGCATAATATCACTCGGCGGAGTCTGTGTTGGCCGGGGACGGATCCCATTCCACGGACCAACCATCAGGCAAAGGGTAAGGCCACGGTGTAATGAACGCGGGTTCCTCAGAAGGATTACCTGAAGTAAATAAATGAAAGCAAGGCTGAGTATACTAATACTCAGCAAGACTTACCCGGAATTGGGTATACCTTAGCCCATAACTAAACTCATGAAGGCTTTTAGCTTTAGGTAGAGTTTTCAGCTGAAAAGCAACAAAGAGTAGATCCTTATTTCCAACTTTTAGCTTTCAGGTTCTAGTTGATTAACCATTCTAGGTAAGCACCTATAACTAATCAAGCATGGTGAAATCTTTAATCAAGCACCATCTTTGATAATCATAAAGTTACACTTGTTACTCTATGTGGTAAAGGGAATAAGCAGTCTCATACATCGTGAGAGGCGGACGATTCTGAATCGAGATTCAACCCTTGCAAGGTAAACCTAACACACACGCTTGGAACACCACAGGGTTGTTCCGAAGCAACCGTTTACCTTTCATTCCGACTCGTGGATCAGATCCACCACAAGCGACTGCAGGTCATACGCACATCCAAAGTGCAGGACGTACGTCTGTAGCGCGACTACAAAACCCGTACTCCTGGTTGCCCAGCAACACGTATGCCTACACGTCGAACAGAGTAACCAAAAGAAGCAAATACATGTGGTGGGGGGTATGTCCACTCCTCGGGCCGATCGGTTACTAGGCTTACCGCTTACCATATTTCACGGCATGTGGCTAGTACTTTCAAACGCTTAACCACCGCTACCACACACTGCGACCTTATCAAATTCCACAACACAGACGGGGTATCATCTCAACCATGATACCTCATAAAACTCCCGTCCGGTATCCTTATAGTGATAGCAGGAATGTAAACATTATAATTTCCTATATCGCGCGAGTGACAGGAAATCACTCGACTTCTACCGGTCCTATAAGCAGAGCAACTAGTCGGACTCCAATTCTAGTGTTCATTACATTGGTTCCTAGAATAATGCAACTAAGTTTTCCAAACAACTCCTAAGAACTTAATGCATACAAATATATGTACATAATATAGGTTGCAGTGTAGTAAAGTAGGGGTTATGTCCGGGGCTTGCCTTCGCTAGCAGGGTTGGGGTTAGTCAAAATATTTTCTTCCGAACCTTGGTTCGGGGCTTCAGAGAAATCCGCGACGAGATTTCCGAGGTCTTCAGAATACCCTCCTTCTTGTTCCGGAATTAGCTGATAGTCCCCGTCAGCGAGAGTGGTCGATTCTACATGTTATGCACAATGAAGTTTAATGGATGCATACATTTGTAGTTCAGTTCACGATAAAGTTGCAATCCAACATAAGAAAAATTACATTACGACGATAATCTAACTACCCCGTACTGGGCAGTCATTTATCGAGTACTAATTAAACTAACTAGTCTCGTTAGGCAACCGGGGTGGGTTACCCTGAACATCCAATTTATCTATATTGGGTAGTGTATCTAATTACCTTAAGCAACACTACACACTCTTAGCAATTCCCATTTATTAGCTAAATACTGTAATTAACTTTAGGTTATTATCTAATTATGGTTAACCTTGAATTAATCTTAGGCAAATTATAAATTAGTAAAATTAAAGTAATACTTATGGAAATTACCCTAAGTGGGTTTAATTGAAATAACATTACTCTAGATATTTTATACAATAAATAACAATTTACTTAATTTTAAACAAGATCAAAATGTGAAATTTCAAAGTGTAATTATAACTAGAGTTTTATATTAAAATTAGGGTTTAAAACTTAAAGACATCATAAACTACTTAAGTCTAGCATACCAAAAAGGTTTCATAAATTTTCATGCATTCTAATTATTATTTATGATTTATCTTGAAATTTAAGTTTGAATTTATAACTCAAATTATATTAGGTTTCTGTTTCTCAAATTTTTATGTTATATTACACTCATAAAGACTAGACTATAGTAAAAATTTCATCCCTAAATATGCATAGATACTTCTAAAATTAAATTGCCAAGTTTTTGTTAACTTATAACAAAAGTAACTAAATACCTTAGCTAGAAAGCTGATCTAGGCCTCAAGAATTTACACAGAGCTATTTACATTACCTACAACACATGCTCCAAAAACTAACAGCAACAAGACTATGGATCACAAGAGTTAATTAATGCATGCTTTTACTAGTATTTAAAATACAGAACAAACCATGTACTTTCATGGCATGGTGATAAAATAAAAGTTGCAGAGCTTATCATAAGGTTTCTAACCCAATCAATTTCGTATTTTTCTGATTTTTCTACTGTTTTCTATGCATTTTCAAAGTTCACAGCAGAGAGCTCAAAGAAGGTTTACAAAACAGTCCCTAGAATTAGCACAAAACCCCCCAAACTTTCGTTTCTTTTAACCCGCAGTCCTTCCCCCAATCCCCCCCCCTCGGTCAAGGTAACAACCCGACGTTGACCGGCCTATTCCGGCGACGGCGAGCTCTAGGGATGGGAACCGAGGGTTGGAGAAGCATCTAGATACTCTTGCGCACCTGCTCGAGCCGGGAATTGGAGGGAGACGGCTCGAAGCGGCGGCGCGACGAAGTCCTGCGGCCGGCGGCGAGGTGGTTCGGTGGGGCAGTGCTTCAGTGCCTTTGGACAACGGTGGAGAGGTCGGGGAGTTGCCTGAGGGTGTGCTGGAGCTCAGGTCAAGGTCAGCTGGAGCTGGGAAAGGCCGGAAGAGGAAGTCCCACGGTGAACCGCCACGGCGGCGACAGTAAAGCTCGGGGAGCTTGTCGGGAAGCCAAGGTGAGGCCTTAGACACCCAATGGATCGGTCGGGGGGCGTCGTGGGGGTGATGTGGTGCAGGCTAGAGCACAGGGGTGGCTTGAAACGGCTTGGTGTGGACTGCCCACGGCGGTGCCGAGGCGGCGCTAAGGGAAGAACAGCGCGTCGGCGCTACAGTGGTTGAGTGGGGAAATTGGTTGGTCGAACAGCTACGCGAGGATGCGGTGGAGCTAACGGCGAGGTGGGTGCAAGCGGAGCAGTTGCAGAGGAGTGGGACGACGGTGAGCTCGTGCTCGCCGGCGTTCGGGCGGCGATGGCTACGGCGTTCCGGGGGCTAGAGACGAGGAGCTAGCGTATGGATGGTTAGAATAGGTCGAGGAGATCCCAGTGGTGCTGATGCGCTCGCAAACATAGGAGCTGGCACTCGGGTTGGAGCTCGCCACGGCGGCAGCTCGGTGGCGGCCGCACGGCGACGGTGTGCGCGTGGCAGACGCGGAAGAGGCCAGGGGAAAAGAGGAGCCAAGGTGGAAGAGGTAGAGGGCGACGCGTGGGAGAGAAATGCAGCAGGAGGTGGCGCTTGGGGCGCGGTATCGCCGGCGAGCGGTGGTGGCAGGAGCGGAGCAGAGGTGAAGCAGCGCTGGTCAGAGGAGGAAGAAGCAGAGAGATGTCAGGAGGACTAGTTTGTGAATTCCAAAAATTCCAGGGACCCCTCTGTAAACTAAGATTTCCCATTGATAGAAAAGTCTAATGAGAAAGGTGTCTAAAGCAAAGTTGTAGAGAATTTCAATTCCTACAAAACTGCTTTAAGGTTCAAGTTCAAAATCTCAAAGACTATAGTTTTATTTTAAACTTTAGAGCGCCATTCAAATTATAAACTTTGTTTTGTAATTCAATCCTAATACTTTAATGCTTAGGGTCTTTTTGCAAGTTTTCCTGCAGTCATCATTACTAGTTCTTTTTACACTTTAGTCCTTAGGTAAAACTAAGTTTTACTTTTATCTTTTTACCATTTCACATGTAAGTCCTTATATGTTTGTATTAATTATACAAAGGTCCTTAGTTTCATATAAAGTCTATTTCCCTTTGTGTTTATTTAACCTTTGCTCTTTTCTTTTCTATAGCCATCTGAAATTTGACATTTAAGAACATTTTCACACACTTGCACATGATAATTTATAAAACTTATAATTTACAAATATACCCTTATTGCTTTGTACAACTTGTATACACTATATCCTGCTTACATATCTTACACCCAAACTTAGTATCTAGTTGTCTAACTACCTGGTTATCACAGCCTTCCCCCCTTAAAAAGAATCTCGTCCCGAGATTCCGAAGCTGAATAGAATTGAATGATTAGATTTGGGGATTGGCTTGAAGGAAGTCTGGAAAATTCCGTTGAAGATAAGACTCAGTTTCCCAAGTCGCTTCTTCTTCGGTGTGATGATCCCATACGATCTTGTACATCTTAACTGCCCTTCTTCTGGTGAATCTCTCCTTAGTATCCAGGATTCGAAGAGGTTGCTCGATGTACGAGAGATCTGGTTCAATCTCAATGGCACATGTCTCAACAATTTTCGTGGGTACTTTGATACACTTCTTAAGTTGAGAGACATGAAATACATCGTGAACAGCAGCCAATTGAGACGGAAGGCAAAGTTTGTATGCCACTGGGCCACAAACGTTGAGAATTTCAAAGGGTCCGACATATCGAGGTGCTAACTTCCCCTTTATGCCAAAGCGTTGGACGCCTGTGGTAGGTGATACTCGGAGATATACAAAATCTCCTATCTGGAATTGCAGAGGTTTCCTCCTCTTATCTGCATAGCTCTTTTGTCTGGACTGAGCGGTTTTAAGATTAGATTGAATAACCTTAACCTTATCTTCGGCTTCAACGACTAGGTCTGGTCCGAAGATCTTGCGTTCACCGGTCTCTGACCAACTCAAAGGAGTTCGACACCTGCGACCATATAACGCTTCGAAAGGAGCCATTTGAAGACTAGCTTGATAACTGTTGTTGTAGGCAAATTCAGCTAGAGCAAGGCACTTGTCCCAACTTGTACCATAGTGAATAATACAAGCTCGGAGCATGTCTTCAAGGATTTGGTTAACTCGTTCAGTCTGCCCATCAGTTTGGGGATGATACGCAGAGCTTCTAATCAATTTGGTCCCTAGAGCTGCTTGCAATTGTTCCCAAAATCGTGCAATAAATTGGGGCCCTCGATCAGATATGATGGTTTTTGGAACCCCATGCAATCGAATGATTTGTTCCAGATAGACTTCGGCATACTTCTTAGCAGAGTAAGTGGTATGCACCGGAAGAAAATGAGCTGTTTTTGTGAGTCTATCGATAATTACCCATATGGAGTCATGTTTTTGAGATGTGTTGGGAAGACCAACAATGAAATCCATGCTGATATCTGCCCATTTCCATGATGGTATGGGTAACGGCTGAAGCGTACCAGAGGCTTTTAAATGGCTAGCTTTAACTCTCTGGCACGTATCGCACTCAGACACATATTTAGCAATTTCTCTCTTCATTCTGGTCCACCAAAAATGTTGCCGAAGATCTTGATACATCTTGGTGCTACCAGGATGAATAGAGAATTTGGACAAATGTGCTTCGTCGAGAATTTGCTTACGAAGTTGATGATCCTTAGGTACAACAATCCGATCGTTGAACCATAGGATTCCTTGATGATCAGTGTGAAAACACCGATATTTAGCTTCTCCCTGGGATAGTTTGGATTTAATGATTTTGACACCCTCATCATGTAGCTGCGACATGACGATTTCATCCCGCAAAGTAGACTCAACGGAGATCAAGTTTAAACTACCTTGGGAAATAATCTCAAGATTTAGTCTCCGCATTTGATGGCAAAGAGTGTCATTAAAAGTGGATACGGTTAAACAGTGACAATGTGACTTGCGGCTAAGTGCATCCGCAACCACATTAGCTTTGCCTGGATGATAGTGTACCTCAAGGTCATAATCCTTGATTAACTCTAGCCAACGTCTTTGCCTCATATTTAAATCAGCCTGAGTGAAAATATACTTGAGGCTCTTATGGTCAGTGTAAATGTTACACTTAGCGCCCATAAGATGATGTCTCCAGATCTTGAGAGCATGAATAACTGCTGCCAATTCAAGTTCATGTGTTGGATAATTTTGCTCATGAGTCCGAAGCGCTCGGGATGCATAAGCAATAACCCGGTTGTTTTGCATAAGAACACAACCAAGGCCAATTCCAGAAGCATCGCAGTAGACATCGAAAGGCTGATTACTATCTGGCTGAGCTAGTACTGGAGCAGTCGTCAGAAGTTTTCTCAAAGTGTGAAATGCTTCCTCACACTTCTCGTCCCAACGGAACTTAACTTCTTTCTTGAGTAGCTCAGTCATGGGTTTAGCTATCTTGGAGAAGTCTGGAATGAATCGGCGATAATATCCTGCCAATCCAAGGAAACTTCGTATTTGATGGACGGAAGTGGGAGGATTCCAGTCCATAACTTCTTGAACTTTGATTGGATCAACCGATATGCCTTGACTAGAAATAGTATGTCCCAGAAATTTCACACTATCCAGCCAGAATTCACATTTTGAGAATTTGGCATAAAGGCGATGATCACGTAGTCGTTGAAGAACGACATGCAAATGATTAGCATGGTCTTCTTTGGTTCTGGAGTATATTAGAATATCATCGATGAAGACCACAACGAATTTATCAAGTTCCGGCATAAATACGGAGTTCATGAGATACATGAAATATGCCGGTGCATTTGTAAGTCCAAATGACATGACCAGATATTCATAAAGTCCATATCTGGTTGAGAAGGCCGTTTTTGGAATGTCACTAGGCCTGATCTTGATCTGATGATAACCGGAGTGTAAATCAATCTTGGAAAAGACCTTTGCTCCAGCTAATTGATCGAACAAGATATCAATGCGGGGAAGAGGATATTTGTTTTTGATAGTAACCGCATTGAGTGGACGGTAGTCGACACATAGCCTCAGACTATCGTCTTTCTTCTTGACGAAGAGAGCAGAACAACCCCAAGGTGAAGCACTGGGGCGTATATAACCCTTATCAAGAAGATCTTGTAGCTGAATTTTCAGTTCTGCCAATTCATTTGGAGGCATGCGATACGGCCTTTTTGAAATTGGAGCAGTGCCAGGTTGAAGTTCAATAATGAACTCGATGTCTCTATCTGGTGGCATTCCAGGCAAATCGTCTGGAAAGACATCGGGGTATTCACATATTATAGGAATATCCTTGACTTTAATATCTCTGATAGCATAAGTGCAGGGGTGTAGACATTCTGGCTGAGGCAAATAAAGGGTGGTGATCCCATAGTATGGTGATTCGATTTCAACAACTCGGGAAGATATGTCTAACTGTACTCGATGTTTAGTCATCCAATCGGTCCCAAGTATAATATCAATACCCTCCAATTGTAATAAAACCAAATCAGTTTTAACTTCAATGCTTCCTAACTGAAGTGGTACACTTTTAATCATTTGGTTGGAGGTAATTTTTCCTCCAGGGGTAGAGATCATATATGACCCCTGGATAGAACAGGATTCAAGTCCTAGTCGGGTTCCACAGTTGCTACTAATAAAACTATGTGTTGCTCCAGAGTCAAATAAAGTAACAACTGGTTTATGATGAATAGAAAATGTACCCGACATGACAGGAGCTCCGTCTGGAAGTTCTGCAAGAGTGGTGAAGTTGATTCGTCCTTGCCGAACTTGCATCACCGGCTTCTTGCCCTTATTCTGATTTCCCTGGGTGGAGCTCTGCCCTTGATTAGGTTTCTTAGGCCGCGGGCAATCTCGGATGAAATGGTCCGCACTTCCGCAATTGTAGCAGCGATAGTTGCTGCCTTTCTGTGGCACTTGCTGAATATTTGGCCGTGGGCCAGATTGTTGTGCTTGTTGCGGGGGCATAGGAGGTCCGAACCTTCCTTGCTGCTGAGGCGGCCTAAAAACCAATTTGCCCGTAGGAGCATTGCGTTGTGGTGCCCTGGGCGGCGTATTGGAAACAACCCGATACCTCGGTGGTTGAGCACTCGAGGGTCCAGCAGGGTTCTTCCGCTTCTTCTCGGCATAATGCGCCACAATACAGTCTTCTTGAGTTAATGCCATATTAACCAACTCACTGAAAGTATTAGCCCTCACAAGGTTCAGGCGTTCCTTGAGTTTGGTGTTAAGGCCTCGGCGGAAACGGTCTTGTTTCTTGGCATCATTATCGGCATGATACCCTGCATACTGACACAGATGATTGAAATTCTGTGCGTACTGCAGAACTGTATTGGCACCTTGGGTAAGAGCCAGGAATTCATTAAGCTTTCGTTCCAATAATCCGGCTGGAATATAATGTGCTCTGAAAGCGACCCGGAATTCATCCCAAGTGATGACATGGTCTGCGGGTTGCATGGCGTTAAAATTATCCCACCAGATTCGAGCAGCACCACGAAGTTGTTGAGCAGCAAAGGAAGCTTTGCTAGAGTCCGCACATGGTATGGTCAGGAGAGCGAACTTTGATTCAATAATATGGAGCCAGGCATCGGCATCCAATGGTTCCTCGGCCTTACTGAAGAAAGGCGGCTGGGTACTGAGGAAATCTTGGTAACTAGCCACAGGAGGATTGCGATCATCACGGCCTCCTCGGAATTGATGCTGCTGATTCTGCTGTGCTTGAACCAACAAATTAAGCAATTCCGTTTGCCGAGCCATGACTTCGGCAAGGTTGGGAGGAGGTGGTGGCGGTTGCTGAGAACCGCTGGCCTGATCAGCCCGGAAACCCTCCGGGGTTCCTCGTGTAGCACCGACCATCTGAAATAAAGGAGATGTCCATTATTAACCATATATCCTTACTCCCAATTTCAGAAGACATAACAATGCATATATTCCGCACAATCATCTCATCTCAGAATTAACGATAACGAACAAGATGATAAAACCGGAAATTATATTACATTGCTGACTCAGATAGTTTCCACTTCGCATGAAAGTTCACTACATAGGCCATCTATGTTATATCAAATGGCACGAGGTTTAACTACTTAACCTATTACATTCCTTTAGAGTACATCTCGAAAGTCGACGATTTACTAAAAATCGTCGAAATTTCCTACAGAAGACTGACTACCAGATAGGGAGTGATGGGGACTAAGAACAGGATCCCCATGCTCAGAATCAATCTCAGAGATACCCTCAATCTCCTCGGGGTCTTCTTCTTCTTCAGGTACTATGGGTATAGCGGGAAGTATCGGTTGCTGCTGCAATTCCTCAATGTGAGCCTGGGCATCATCAGCCACAAGTATCAGATCATGAATTTGTGCCTGTAGAAACTCAATAACAGTGTCACGCTGAGTGATAATATGATCACTCTCATTGATCTGATCTTCACGATGGAGGATTGTCTCATCTCTTGCTGCAATAATTTCATCCTTCTGAGTCACCAAAGCTTGTAATTCTTCTATTTGGGTTACTTGATGGTCAGCGTTCCGATAGTGGCTTTGAGCCACACCAGTTATCTGACTTACCCCATGACGCAGTAGCATTTGATAATGATATTGCACATCCATGAACCTGGTAACCATACGGACGGTTTCTTCAGCCAGATCTCCTAGCAGATGACCATGATGGTCTGTCCGAAAATCCCAGTCCGTATTACCCGGGTCTATGGTAGGAAATATCCCAATAGGATATGCGGCAACTTCAACTGGATGCTGATTGCAAAAGAGTTTGATAGCTTCTAAAGCAGCAGTTTCAAGAGTATCCACTAGACGATATCCAACCACTTCCACTTCTATGGGAGGCCATAAGGAGCAGAAAGGGTGTTGAGGAATTATCATCTTAACCCTACAGCGGGGAACTCCTTCTTCACGATACTCTACCCCATCATACAGAGGAGGCTCTGTATAATGAAACATACTCAAGGATTCCCACAAAAGACGAGGAAATCCCTCCGAATGTAAACCATTGGTGTGAAAGTGCCCCTCCTGATCCCAAAAGGTATTAGCAGGAGCAGCCATCTGCGACAACAATGCAAATGGTAAGATATTTTTACCCTGTTGAGAAAATTTACAAGGCAAAATTGGATTAAGATAGCTGATTCTGATAACAGCAAAGGCTGGAAATCAGATGGATGCCTAAGATACCCAACTAAGATTCTTACTTACCCAAACTAAGAAAACCAACATGTTGCCCATTTCTTTAAGAAACATCAATTTAAACGTTCAATTTAGTTGATTAATGGATTATGCATGCACGTACTAATCGATCTCACAACCAAAAGTAACTGCCAAGTAATCTTGGTCTTACGTGGTTAGTTTCGGTGGCATAATACATACGTCTCTCCTTAATAACTAGTCGATAAGCCCTATCCGTCCTAGTTTCGGAATCGTGGTTAGTGTACCTGCAGAAAACCACAATGCATATATATATATATATCCAATGAACCTTTCATGCCAGCATGTCATGAAAGCGTCCCCATTCATTACTGCTCACTATAGAAACAGCATCTGTACAATTACCGCCGTACAGACAACGTTAACATACGTTATTGAATAACGTATTTACGGAAATACCGCAAAATGCGGGGATATGAACAGCGATCGCCATACCCTGCACCGAACCATATACTCCCAATGTAGTCAACCGAAATTGGTACATTGGCAGCATCTCAAGTAGGCCACTGCTTGAGAAACAGCGTTCGGTTCGCATCACCGACAGGAAGGCCAAGCTCCCTCAGTTGGCTGAGGATCCTTACCTTCTTACCTTACGATCGAAGATGTCGTTACAGAAAGTAAGGTTGGGTTGTGCATAAATTTAAGTTTCAACAGAAAAGTAATGCTGGAAGTCAGAATTATATACATATCTATTACAGCCACCTCTAATTCCCATAATAATATTACCCTAGGGCTTACGTACTATACATAATCCTTAACGAACCAACGTAGTTCGCAAATACTTTAATTAATGAAATTTTATACTAAAATTACTTTTTAAGGCTAATTATATCTCCAGGGTACACTTGTTAGCTCTAATACCAGCTGTGGCAGAACCAACCTGAATTATACCGGCTCAAGTACGCGAGTCCTCAATGAAAGGGCTACCTCGCACTTCAAATGGTATAAGACTATTGGTCTGTCGGGTAACGTCCCGATGAACCACCGAATGCAGGATCCAACAAGGTACCTCACACGAAGGTGAGTCCAGAGATACAATGCCAAAATAATTTACACCACAGGCAGTTATATTACAAAAATATACAGAATAACATTTGTTCTCACTGAGGAGAGTTTATTACAACACAAGTTTAAGTTTCTGGTTAAAACAGCGGAGTTTGAAAAGCGTAGTTAATATACACGACGTCATTACAGATATTATGCTAGCCCTGGCATAATATCACTCGGCGGAGTCTGTGTTGGCCGGGGACGGATCCCATTCCACGGACCAACCATCAGGCAAAGGGTAAGGCCACAGTGTAATAAACGCGGGTTCCTCAGAAGGATTACCTGAAGTAAATAAATGAAAGCAAGGCTGAGTATACTAATACTCAGCAAGACTTACCCGGAATTGGGTATACCTTAGCCCATAACTAAACTCATGAAGGCTTTTAGCTTTAGGTAGAGTTTTCAGCTGAAAAGCAACAAAGAGTAGATCCTTATTTCCAACTTTTAGCTTTCAGGTTCTAGTTGATTAACCATTCTAGGTAAGCACCTATAACTAATCAAGCATGGTGAAATCTTTAATCAAGCACCATCTTTGATAATCATAAAGTTACACTTATTACTCTATGTGGTAAAGGGAATAAGCAGTCTCATACATCGTGAGAGGCGGACGATTCTGAATCGAGATTCAACCCTTGCAAGGTAAACCTAACACACACGCTTGGAACACCACAGGGTTGTTCCGAAGCAACCGTTTACCTTTCATTCCGACTCGTGGATCAGATCCACCACAAGCGACTGCAGGTCATACGCACATCCAAAGTGCAGGACGTACGTCTGTAGCGCGACTACAAAACCCGTACTCCTGGTTGCCCAGCAACACGTATGCCTACACGTCGAACAGAGTAACCAAAAGAAGCAAATACATGTGGTGGGGGGTATGTCCACTCCTCGGGCCGATCGGTTACTAGGCTTACCGCTTACCATATTTCACGGCATGTGGCTAGTACTTTCAAACGCTTAACCACCGCTACCACACACTGCGACCTTATCAAATTCCACAACACAGACGGGGTATCATCTCAACCATGATACCTCATAAAACTCCCGTCCGGTATCCTTATAGTGATAGCAGGAATGTAAACATTACAATTTCCTATATCGCGCGAGTGACAGGAAATCACTCGACTTCTACCGGTCCTATAAGCAGAGCAACTAGTCGGACTCCAATTCTAGTGTTCATTACATTGGTTCCTAGAATAATGCAACTAAGTTTTCCAAACAACTCCTAAGAACTTAATGCATACAAATATATGTACATAATATAGGTTGCAGTGTAGTAAAGTAGGGGTTATGTCCGGGGCTTGCCTTCGCTAGCAGGGTTGGGGTTAGTCAAAATATTTTTTTCCGAACCTTGGTTCGGGGCTTCAGAGAAATCCGCGACGAGATTTCCGGGGTCTTCAGAATACCCTCCTTCTTGTTCCGGAATTAGCTGATAGTCCCCGTCAGCGAGAGTGGTCGATTCTACATGTTATGCACAATGAAGTTTAATGGATGCATACATTTGTAGTTCAGTTCACGATAAAGTTGCAATCCAACATAAGAAAAATTACATTACGACGATAATCTAACTACCCCGTACTGGGCAGTCATTTATCGAGTACTAATTAAACTAACTAGTCTCGTTAGGCAACCGGGGTGGGTTACCCTGAACATCCAATTTATCTATATTGGGTAGTGTATCTAATTACCTTAAGCAACACTACACACTCTTAGCAATTCCCATTTATTAGCTAAATACTGTAATTAACTTTAGGTTATTATCTAATTATGGTTAACCTTGAATTAATCTTAGGCAAATTATAAATTAGTAAAATTAAAGTAATACTTATGGAAATTACCCTAAGTGGGTTTAATTGAAATAACATTACTCTAGATATTTTATACAATAAATAACAATTTACTTAATTTTAAACAAGATCAAAATGTGAAATTTCAAAGTGTAATTATAACTAGAGTTTTATATTAAAATTAGGGTTTAAAACTTAAAGACATCATAAACTACTTAAGTCTAGCATACCAAAAAGGTTTCATAAATTTTCATGCATTCTAATTATTATTTATGATTTATCTTGAAATTTAAGTTTGAATTTATAACTCAAATTATATTAGGTTTCTGTTTCTCAAATTTTTATGTTATATTACACTCATAAAGACTAGACTATAGTAAAAATTTCATCCCTAAATATGCATAGATACTTCTAAAATTAAATTGCCAAGTTTTTGTTAACTTATAACAAAAGTAACTAAATACCTTAGCTAGAAAGCTGATCTAGGCCTCAAGAATTTACACAGAGCTATTTACATTACCTACAACACATGCTCCAAAAACTAACAGCAACGAGACTATGGATCACAAGAGTTAATTAATGCATGCTTTTACTAGTATTTAAAATACAGAACAAACCATGTACTTTCATGGCATGGTGATAAAATAAAAGTTGCAGAGCTTATCATAAGGTTTCTAACCCAATCAATTTCGTATTTTTCTGATTTTTCTACTGTTTTCTATGCATTTTCAAAGTTCACAGCAGAGAGCTCAAAGAAGGTTTACAAAACAGTCCCTAGAATTAGCACAAAACCCCCCAAACTTTCGTTTCTTTTAACCCGCAGTCCTTCCCCCAATCCCCCCCCTCGGTCAAGGTAACAACCCGACGTTGACCGGCCTATTCCGGCGACGGCGAGCTCTAGGGATGGGAACCGAGGGTTGGAGAAGCATCTAGATACTCTTGCGCACCTGCTCGAGCCGGGAATTGGAGGGAGACGGCTCGAAGCGGCGGCGCGACGAAGTCCTGCGGCCGGCGGCGAGGTGGTTCGGTGGGGCAGTGCTTCAGTGCCTTTGGACAACGGTGGAGAGGTCGGGGAGTTGCCTGAGGGTGTGCTGGAGCTCAGGTCAAGGTCAGCTGGAGCTGGGAAAGGCCGGAAGAGGAAGTCCCACGGTGAACCGCCACGGCGGCGACAGTAAAGCTCGGGGAGCTTGTCGGGAAGCCAAGGTGAGGCCTTAGACACCCAATGGATCGGTCGGGGGGCGTCGTGGGGGTGATGTGGTGCAGGCTAGAGCACAGGGGTGGCTTGAAACGGCTTGGTGTGGACTGCCCACGGCGGTGCCGAGGCGGCGCTAAGGGAAGAACAGCGCGTCGGCGCTACGGTGGTTGAGTGGGGAAATTGGTTGGTCGAACAGCTGCGCGAGGATGCGGTGGAGCTAACGGTGAGGTGGGTGCAAGCGGAGCAGTTGCAGAGGAGTGGGACGACGGTGAGCTCGTGCTCGCCGGCGTTCGGGCGGCGATGGCTACGGCGTTCCGGGGGCTAGAGACGAGGAGCTAGCGTATGGATGGTTAGAATAGGTCGAGGAGATCCCAGTGGTGCTGATGCGCTCGCAAACATAGGAGCTGGCACTCGGGTTGGAGCTCGCCACGGCGGCAGCTCGGTGGCGGCCGCACGGCGACGGTGTGCGCGTGGCAGACGCGGAAGAGGCCAGGGGAAAAGAGGAGCCAAGGTGGAAGAGGTAGAGGGCGACGCGTGGGAGAGAAATGCAGCAGGAGGTGGCGCTTGGGGCGCGGTATCGCCGGCGAGCGGTGGTGGCAGGAGCGGAGCAGAGGTGAAGCAGCGCTGGTCAGAGGAGGAAGAAGCAGAGAGATGTCAGGAGGACTAGTTTGTGAATTCCAAAAATTCCAGGGACCCCTCTGTAAACTAAGATTTCCCATTGATAGAAAAGTCTAATGAGAAAGGTGTCTAAAGCAAAGTTGTAGAGAATTTCAATTCCTACAAAACTGCTTTAAGGTTCAAGTTCAAAATCTCAAAGACTATAGTTTTATTTTAAACTTTAGAGCGCCATTCAAATTATAAACTTTGTTTTGTAATTCAATCCTAATACTTTAATGCTTAGGGTCTTTTTGCAAGTTTTCCTGCAGTCATCATTACTAGTTCTTTTTACACTTTAGTCCTTAGGTAAAACTAAGTTTTACTTTTATCTTTTTACCATTTCACATGTAAGTCCTTATATGTTTGTATTAATTATACAAAGGTCCTTAGTTTCATATAAAGTCTATTTCCCTTTGTGTTTATTTAACCTTTGCTCTTTTCTTTTCTATAGCCATCTGAAATTTGACATTTAAGAACATTTTCACACACTTGCACATGATAATTTATAAAACTTATAATTTACAAATATACCCTTATTGCTTTGTACAACTTGTATACACTATATCCTGCTTACATATCTTACACCCAAACTTAGTATCTAGTTGTCTAACTACCTGGTTATCACAGTATCTTTCTCTTCTTCTCAGCCCGATGGGCTGAAATGCAATCTTCCTAAGTAATCGCCATGTTGACCAGCTCATTGAAGGTGTCTGTCTTAACAAGATTCAGTCGTTCCTTAAGCTTGGTGTTCAGGCCATGACGGAAACAATCTCGCTTCTTGGCATCGGTGTTTGCATGATAAGCCGCATACTGACACAGGTGATTGAAAGCTTGTGTGTACTGCATTACGGTGCGGGTTTGAAAGGCCCTTGTTTGGTTTTGGTAATTGAGTGACAACTTAGGTGGACTAATAAGTGTTTATATTGAGATACACAGGAGATTAGTCCACACAAAGACACTAGTATGAGCAACATGTGCCATGGAGGAGAAATGGCTAAGGGTTGATGCTATGCTCATATAGTGTGATCGAGGAGCTCATTGCATATGAGACATAACATGGAGTTATGTGACCAAAATGGAGAAGATCAAGACAAGGCTTGGCTTGATGGACCGGTTGCAATGGAGAAGGGCAAGTCAAGGCTTTGAAGCGAGGGACCGCGAGGCGGTGAAGCTTGGGCAAGATTTGGCGCCGATGGACCGAGGCAACGGTGAAGAGCGAGCAAGGTCAAGATCGATGGACCAAAGAGGTCATGTGATGATATGGAGTGGATCATATCATTCAAGGAAGATCAAGCCAAGTGTTGACTTATGAAGATGATCAAAAGGCTTGGTGGAATTTGGTGCTTGTGTGGCATCAATATTTGGGAAAATGAAATGAAATGCGCAAGGCAAAGGTATGACTTGTAGGGCATTTCATTTCACCGGTCAAAGGTTGTATAGAGAAGTGCATGACCAGATTTAGGATAGATGGCCGTTCTATCAAGAGGGGCAAACTTGTTTGCATATCGGTCATCTAGTGCCACTTGAGCGATCTAACATTGCGATGTTGCTAGGATCGAGTGGCGTTGTGAGATCAAGTGAAAATCCTTTAAAAATGATTGTGAAATGCTAACACACATGCACATGGTGTTGTTCACGTGGTGGTGTTGGCACATTTGCAAAGGAGAAAGAGTTGGAGTTGATGTTGATCAACTTTGAGAAGCAAGAAAGGTTTTTCGGTTTTCTTCGGAAATTAGGCTGTCGCTTGGAGTGGAATACTGCTTTGTTCCATTGTGTTTTGGATCATGTATTCAGTTGGGTTGTGTAGCTCTCTGAATTAGCTTTCCATAGAGTCCAAGATCACCTAATTTGGACATCGGAGCTAAGAGTTATGGCCGTTTTACCCAGGTACATTTCTGCTGGAAATAGACCTGCGGACGGTCCGCCCATGGGGGCGGACGGTCCGCCGTTATCCCGGATGAACTCTAACAGAGCCATTTTTGGCTCTGTTAGTGGTCCAAAATGAACTGCGGACCGTCCGATCCATGGGGGCGGACGGCCCGCCCTTAAAAGCTGAAACGGGCGCAGAATCTTGGTAGTTCTATCTTGGGTGTCCAAAATGATCTGCGGACAGTCCGCCCATGGGGAGCGGACAGTCCGCCGGTCACTTCCAGATTTAGTCAGAGACATTTGCAAATTGGTTGGTTCGAAGTTTTGAACCGCGGACAGTCCGCCCCAGGGGCGCGGACAGTCCGCCCGGGGCCCTAACGGTCGACTCTGACACATAATAATTGCAGTTCTAGCCGTTGGTTTTGAATGGCGGACGGTCCGGTTTCTGTGAGGCGGACAGTCCGTGAAATCTCTGTTTTCACAGGATTTGAGTGTAACCGCTAGTTTGGGGCCTCCCTCTATAAATAGAGGGTGTGGCTGGCCATTTGAGGGTGGTGAGCACCTTGGGGACTTGGTGTCCATGTGTGAGAGTGCTTGAGAGCCCTCTACTCACTCTAACTTGATAGTGATCATCCGATTGAGTGAGAGAGTGATTCTAGTGCGATTGCTTTGAGAGATTGCATCGAGTGGCACTAGGTGATCGTGTTGCAAGCCAGTGTGCTTGTTACTCTTGGAGGTTGCCACCTCCTAGACGGCTTGGTGGGAAGAGGCTCCGTTGAAGCCCGCAAGAAGATTGTGTGGTGCTCCGGAGAAGAGATTGTGAGGGGTATTGTGCTCACCCCGCGGGAGCCGCGAAGAGCAACTCTAGTTGAGCGAGACGTGAAGAGCAACAAGTGGTTCATCCGGATCATGTGCTAGAGCTCGGTGTGAGCACTCCACGTGGGAGAGTGTGACTTGAGAGTCACCACTAGCAAGAGGATCGGCGGCAACCTTGGAGCTTGTCTCAACGGGGATTAGCTTGGTGGCAACCAAGTGAACCTCGGGATAAAAATCACCGTGTCAGTCTTGTCTACTCTTCTCGGTGGTTTGCATTCTCCAAATCATAAGCCGTGTATTTATATTCATATATATCTTGTGCTTGTGTAGTTGCTCTCTAGTGTTTAGTTAGTTTGTGTAGCTTGCTAATCATCTTTTTGCTTGTGTAGCTAGAAGTAGAGATCATAGTGTAACTAGTTAGCTTGTGTAGATTAATTAGTTGCTCTTGCTTAGATTGTGTAGCTAAGCAAGTTGAGCTCTTGAGTTTGTTTTGTGTATCCTTGTCCTTGAGCATCTAGCAAGCTTAGGTTTGGCTTTGTGCTATTGCTCATTAGAATTGTGTAGGAGCTCCCCTTGTTTGTGAAGTACTAGTGCTTAGACTTGTGTGGCTTGGCATTAGAATTGTTAGGAGAGCTCTTACTAGCTTGGCACTCCATTTGCTTTGTGTAGGTTTTTTTTGGAATTGCCTTAGAGTCATAGTTAGAGGGGTGAAGTCTTGGCTAAGCGAATAGTTTCAATTCCGCATAAGTTTCGGTTAGCCGGCGCAATTAGTTTTAGAAAGGACTATTCACCCCCCCTCTAGTCCGCCATCTCGATCCTACAGGGTTCCCTGGGTAAGAGCTAAAAATTCATTGAGCTTCCGCTCAATGAGCCCTTCAAGAATATGATGTGCCCTAAAGGCAGTCCGAAACTCTTCCCATGTGACTACATGTCCATCTGGCTGCATGGCATAATAATGATCCCACAAAATGCGAGCAATGCCACAAAATTGCTATGCTGCAAAGAGTGCCTTGTTTGTTTCGGAGCATGGTGCGGACAGTAGTGCGAACTTGGACTCAACAGTGCGGAGCCACGCATCCGCATCAAGAGGCTCTTCGATCTTATAGAAAAGTGGGGGCTGCGTGCTGAAGAAGTCTTGGTAATTAGCAGAGGGATGTTCATCACGACCTCGTTGTTGATGACGAAACTGGTTCTGCTGTGCCTGCACTAGCTGATCAAGAAGTTCAGTCTGTCGTGCCATTACTTCTGCTAGATTTGGTGGTGGTGGTGGCGGTTGTTGGGAACTACTAGCCTGGTCCATCCTCTAACCTTCAGGGGTTCCACGTGTAGCGCCAACCATCTTGAAAAATAGAAGATGTCCATTAGAAATCACCAATACTTGCTTCCATTCTCAAAAATATACCGCACAAAATATATGCAAGAAAAAATCTGAAACACAAGATAGATAGCTCAACAGATAACCAGACAGGAAACTCGGGTGATAGATCATAAACTGGTAGTCATTACTATGTTACATCTCGGTAGTCTACTAACTACAAATCAAGCCATGCCTACACATGCCACATATAATACAACAAGTGGCCCTTAGTCAAACTAATCTGCTCACTCCCTATGTCACATTATACTACACTAAGTGTATCTAGAATGTCAACGATTTGGAAGAGACTAGAAATCAACGAGGTTGCCCACAGACGACTGGCTGCCGGAAGAAGAACGATTGGGCTGAGAATTAGGTTCAGGATCTCCATGCTCGGAATCAAGATCACAAACTCCTTCAATCTCTTCCGGGTCTTCTTCTTCATCTTCACTTTCAGACTCCTCAGGTGCGACAAGAGGTGCCGGATGCTCATGAAGCATACCGATATGGGCGATAGCGTCGTCAAGCTCAAGAGTAAGGTCACGGACCTGCTCTTGGAGAAACTCAATGATAGTGTTGCACTGAATGATTAATGTATCACTCTCAATGATCTGATCCTCTCAGTGAGTGATGGTTTCATCCCGCTGTGCGATAACCTCATCTTTAGCGGTGATCATGGCTTGGAGCTCTACAATCTAGGTAATCTGCCGGTTAATGTTTCTGTCATAACCTTGGGCTATACTTGTCATTTGGCTCATACCGCGGCGATGAAGTATCTGATAACGGTATTATGCATTCATAAACCTGACTATAGCACGTAGCGTCTCTTCTGTCAAATCTCCCATTAAGTGTCCAAAGTGTGATACTCGGAAAGTCCACTCGGGTCATGAGAATCTGCTGCAGGGAACAAACCAATAGGATACTCGAAAACTTCATCTGGATGCTGATCACAGAAAATGTTGATAGCTTCAAAAGTTGCTGCTTCAAAAGTGTCTGCTAGACGGTGACCAACCACATCAATCTCAATGGGCTGCCACAGGGATCGAGATGGATGTTGGGGAATAGTCATCTTCATTCTGCACCGAGGAACACCCTCTTCACTATACTCCACTCCATCATATTGCAGTGGCTCGGTGTAGCTGAACAACTGAATGACTCCCACAAGAGATGTGGAAAACCCTCCCAATGCAAGGTATTGGTGTGAGCATGTTCCTCGTGGTCCCAAAAGATCTTCAAAAAATCCACCATCTGAAGCAAAGATTCAAATGGTAAGGTTGCAAGTTTTCAACAAAAATGCTTTGAGAAAACTACAGGAAAAATATGAGTCAGAATCATGGAATAGCTGGAATGCAGCTACCCTGCTGAGAACTCACAAGGTAAATGGAATGAGACAACCGATTCTGGTAATAGCAAAGGTTAGAAATCAGATGGATGATATAGATCTTGAGGATGAAACAATAGATGCCAAGATACTAAACCCTAAGACTGTCTGTATGACCATTTCAAGACTGCACTTGTGATAAGCAACACTCTGGATATCCTTAAAACAAAAGCCATTTAATTCATTCACTTTATTTAATCATTAAGTATGCATGCACGTACTACCCGTCCTAACAACCAAAAATAATTGCCAAATATTTTTGGACTTACGAGGTTAGTTTTACTAGCATAGTATATATACGTCTCTCGCTATAATAGCTAGTCAAGAGATCCTATTCATTCAGAACCTATCAAGTTGGGGTTAACGTACCTGCAGAAGAATCACAATTATATATCATGAACCTTTCATGCCAGCACATCATGAAAGCGTTCGCAAACATTACTGTTCACTTATAGAAAAAACATTCGCACAATTCCCACCGTACAGACGACATTAACATACGTTACTTTCGCAACGTATTCACAGGGATACCGTATAAAACAGGGGTATGAACAGCGATCACCATAATCTGTGCCTAACCATTTACTCCCAATATAATCAACTTATCCTTGATATATTAGTAGCATCTCAAGTAAGCCACTGCTTGAGAAACAACGTTCGGTTTGCATCACCGATGGGAAGGCCAAACTCTCTCCGTTGGCTGAGGATCCTTACCCTCTTACCTTATCATCGAATGCATCGTTACAGAATATAAAGTTGATTGTGCTTGAAAGTAAGTTTTTTTACATAAATGTAGTGCTGGAAGTTAGAGTAGTACTATAAGCATACTGTATAAATATATATGTTAGTAGCCACCTGATAACTCCCATATAAACCCCTAGGGCTTTACGTACTAAGCACAATCCTTAATGAAACCAACGCATTTTTTACAAAATACCATGTTGGTCTAGTTTTATACTAAAAACATTTTTAAGGTCAATCATATCTCCGATGTACACTTGTTCACTCTGATACCAGTCTGTGGCAGAACCACTTGAATTATTCCGGCTCAAGTGCACAGACCATCACTATACAGGCGATATGACCTCAATACACTTTAAACGGAACAACCCAAAAGTCTGTCGGGTAACATCCCGATGAAACCACCGGATTCCGGATCGTTCAAGCGTACCTCGCACGAAGGCGGGTCCAGAGATACAATCACCGTCATATTTTTACAACATAGGCATTAGTAGTTATTACAAACCGGGTTCTGATAGAGTACTGCAAATCTAACTAAAACAAATTTATACTAGCATTGTTTGAAAACTTCAAGTTTTTACGGACATTATTTAGGGACGGCAGCGGAAAAGAAACAACAACACGACTACTCATCGCAAAGCAGGCACCACACTTAGCCCAAAGCATGGTGTCATTCCGAAGAGTCATTGCCAGCCGGGGACGGATCCCATTCCACGGACCAGCCAGGCGGTAAAGTGCAGGGCCAAGGAGAACTAGCAACTGAGTCCTCGAATGGCATACCTGAAAACCACATTACTAGCAAGACTGAGTATACTAATACTCAGCAAGGCTTACCCGTCAATTGGGTATACTTAGCCCATAACTAGACCATGAGAGGTTGAAAGGTTCTAGGTTTCTTTTGCTGAAAAACAACAAAGAGTATGTCCTTATTTCCATATTTTAGTTTTCAGATTCTAGTTCAATTAACCATTCTAAGTGAGCATCTATACTAGGCAAGCAAGGTAGGTATTACAACATCCAACAATATTAGTCCACCAACTGTTGCCCATGTTACTCTATGTGGCAGAAGTATCAAGCAGTCTCAATCACCGCGAGAAACGGACGATTCCTAAATCGAATTTCATAACCTTGCAAGCGATCCTAACTCACACGCTCGGAAACTTTCCTTTCCGGGCAACCATTCCTCTCATATTCCGGGTCGTGGATCAGCGCCACCACAAGCGACTGCAGGACCATACACACATCTAATGTGCAGGACGTACCTCTACAGCGTGACTGTATGACCGTACTCCCGTCTGCTATGCAGAACGTACTCCCACATGTCGGTGCGTGTGTACATAAACCAAAATTCGAGTGGTGGGGGATATGTCCACTTGCCAGACCAATCAGGTAATAGGCTTACTGCGTACCATATTTATGGTATGTGGTTAGTATTTTCAAACGCTAGACCACCACTACCACACACTTCGGTCTTATCAAATTGACCAACACAGACGGGGTACCATTCCAAGCCATGATACTGCACATAACCCCGTCCGTGATCTTTATAGTGATTGCAAAAATAGTAAACAATGAACTCTTATATCGCGCGAGTGATAGGAAATCACTCGACTTTTGCCGGTACTATTGGTAGAGCATTTACTCGAGAAGGACTTGGAAACATTACATAGGTTCCTAGGTTTCATGCAACTAGGGTTTCATAACAGCTCCTAGCACTTAATGCACAAGATAGATATATATAACAATATAAGTGCATACTTTAAAATACTGGGTTATGCACCGGGGCTTGCCTTCACTGGTGAGGCTGGGGTCAGTGATGTCAGTATCTTCCAAACCTTGGTTCGAGGCTTCGGAAAGATCCTTGGCGATGTTTACTTGAGCTTCAGAAATACCCTCGTCGGGTTCCGGAATTAGCTCGTAGGTACTGTCGGCGAGTGTCGTCAAATCTACATGATATGCAATGATTTGAAGCAAATGGTTATTATTTCAATATTTTGTTTTCACGATAAAGTTGCAATCCAACAAGAATACATTCAATACATCACGTCCAGACTTAACTAATTTGTACAAACAACAAAATGATTTGAAAGAAATAAATGTAAGTAGAGTTTCAGGTGTAAAAACTTTATTCAAAATAGCTATTTGGTGAAGGTTACTACAGAGCTGATCGGATCTACTTCACAACATATTTTTTAGATAGCTTATCTAGCCAATTGGGGTGTGCATCGGCTCGCCTAGCCGATACATGCTTAAGGTGTTAACCTAGGTAACGACTTGTGCGCGCAACAGCTATGATTTTTCTTCTGCAAAAGTAGCCGATAGAGGTGTAGCCGATCAAGTGTAGTCAATGGGCGTGTGGCTGATGGGTGTGTAGCTGACAGGTGTGTATGTTACAGACGTGTAGCCGATTGATTCGTGCTATTTTATAGAAAAGACCCTAGAAAGAAACAGAGACTTGCATTTGGGTCCCTAATTGACTTGAACAGAAGAAGTCGAGCGGCGGCGATCAAAATTCAGCGAGGAGGCTCACCGGCGATGAGGAAAAGATGGAGAAAGAAAAGGTTTAGGGGCTCACAGCGGACTTGGGATGGTTGGAATCGTAGAAGGGAAACTCGGAGGCGGTGGTTCGACTAGAGATAGTGTCGGCGCGGCGAGGTTCCGAGGGTGGCGACGGTGTTCCAGCGACTGGAGTGTAGGAAGGCGAAGGAAAATTGGTCAGGGAGCTTTGGCATGGAGATGTGGTGCTGATGGTGCTCTTGGCGAGGGAGGAGAAGCGGTGGAACTTCGGTTCAACTAGAAATAGAACGGCGGCGGAGAGTGAGATCGCCGGCGCGATGTTCTAGGCTGCGCGTGCATGGGAGGAGGAAGAAGAGCGGATCAGGAAGGGGCAATGAGATGCGGCGGTGTTGGTGGAGCATGAAATTGGAGAGGAGCAGCGGCGGAGACGGCTGACGGTGGTGGACAGAGGAGCTCCGGCGAAGTAGTCGAGCGGGGGAAAAGAACAGGAATGTGGGTGCGTGCGAGGGGATAGAAGAAGGGAGAAGTTCACTGGGCACATTCCCAAGTTAAAAAGAGGGGCATGGGCGGGCGGCAAACAGCAGCTGGTAGTCGATGGCGCGCGTGGCGGCTTGGACGGTAAGCGGTGCGACGCGTCCGTGCAAGGAGGAGCCAGCGGGGTCGGTTGAGCGGCGGGCAGGCGAGCTGGGGGCCAGGTGGCGCAGGAAGAGCGGCGAGGGGCAGCTAGCAGCCGTGGAAAATACCAGCGATGGGCGGTGGGCGGCGCTGTGGAGAAACAGAGAGGGGGAAGCAGGAGCAAGAAGACCAGGACCTATTCATAAATTTTGCAAAAGTTCAAGGACTTCACGATAAAGTAAAACTATAGCTCTAATGAAAATATGCCCAAAATCAAAACTGTAGAGCTTAAAAGGATCTACCACTTTGCTTTAGGGTCCAGCTTCAAAATAGTTAGGGTTTTGAAATTATTTTTAAAAATCATAAAATCATTCAATTTCAAATAAATCCAAAATAAGTTTTACCCTTTCAGTGAAGCCTTGGAGTATTTACACTTCTTACAGTTGTTAAAGAGTGAAAACTCATATTTGCAAATCAACCCTTCTTATATTTTTGAAATAACCTCTCATTTGTACACAATTTACAAAAAAACCCTAATTTTTTCCAATATTACAAAAATACCCTTTAACGTGTATTAAGTTTTTAAAGGCATTCATTAAAACAAACACAAACTTCACACAACTTTATACTAGAAATTAGTGTGCCTAACTCCTAAGTACCTAAAATGTCACACGGGCCAAGATGCAATCGCTAAGGGAGGAGGAGTCTGCCTGATGAGGACATCTCTCCTTTGCATACAATGCAAGGACCGATCACTAGAGCACGTGCGTGACAGTTGGATCTCCAGGTATGTTCTAACCTTGTCAATGGTTTTTCAGAAATTACACTTGGTTCCATGCATATTTTATTGATCAGGAATAATGGAGAGGACCAGCAAGGACTTGGAGAAGGCCAAGGAGTCAAGGAGGAGGAGCTAGGACATCCACACCAAGGAGGAGTCCACGTCCAACTCGACTTCGACTCCACATCGGATTTCAGAACCTGACTTCACCAAAATTGATACCCTGGCCACATACGGAGTCAGATTTGGATGTTCTATATATGGTTGGAACCAGAATTTCATAGAGCTTCCAATGGCACTGGTTCTACCTCAAAATTCTTTCGGAGTAGATGGGAATCGTTAAAACAAGTGGGAGTCTAGAATCTATCAAGGTGCTGTGTCACCATCTGTTGGGCCGTTGGCGCGTGTACCGTGTTGGAACCCATTAGGGTTGCGTCCAGGGGACTTGCATGCCACTAACTCCTTTTTATTCAGTAGCCATCGCCACATTAGGGTTTGGGTTTTGCTTAGATTCAATTTGTCATCAAACAGTGTCGCCGTTCATCGGTCTGTGAGACCCCATCTCGTAACCAAGTTTGTTTGATTGCATCTCCTATTGTTTCTTGTGTTTCTGATTGCACTTACAGGGCTAAGCCTTCGTGGCGAGGTCATCCGTGTGATACGGGTGATAACCAATGAAGCAGCGGTGTAGTGATTGTGAGGTTTTGTTTGTTCGGAGCTTTGGTTCATCAACGTCAAGTTCTCCACCGATCAAGTTTACCGTACCTCTCGAAAGATTGGAACTCATCCTCCTATCACCGCTCGTACGGAGGCTGATGTGGCCAAGGTGTCCATGGTGGTGGCTGCTTGCAAAGCTGCCGTGGCTGAGGCAACTACTGCAGAGGCTGCATGAGTGGATGACCTCACGAGGAGGGAGGTGGCGGAAGCGGAAGCCCAAGAGAAGGGGCTCGCCGAAGCCTGGGCAAAGTGGCTCGAGGAATCGGAGTGGTAGTCGGAGGTGCTGCAGGCTTAGCTTTGGTCATCAAGGGCTAAATTTTTGGATAAGCGCTCGCCACTCTTGTCCTGAGTGTGCATTGGAAGAACTCCGCCTGCCTTTCTCCATCCTCAACTTTTTTCCTTCGCTGGTCAAATCCTCAACTGGAGGTGGGCATGATCAGGGGCGGATCTACAGGATGTGCCCCTTCCTCCCCAAGAAAGAATGAAGAAGAAGGGGGGAGGAAGAAGAAGAGAAGGAGAGGAAGAAGAAGAGTGTTGGTATTTCTTAACATTTATGAATAAATCCACAAGCACACGGATATATCGTAACACTTCACCCTGACAGTATTTACGGTATCATATTTTATCTGGGAATGAAGGTGTAACGGTCTTCTAGCTAGTTTACCCCAAAGAACAGGAGATAGAATGGCCTAGGTAGTGTGGTCTATCTAATGGTACAGATCAAGGAAGGATAGACTCAGCTACTACTCTCTTACTTCAGGCACCAGCCTAACCCTAGTCTGCGAAGATCCTCTAGCCATTAGCTCTATTCCAAATCGAAACGTGGGGGATTTCACAAGACACGCCAAAGCATGACGGATGGATAGGGCTCATAGCAAACAAAGGTAATTTAGGGCCTAGACACCATGCTAGACACTCATATAGGGTTTACCCATCTTTATCAAGGGCCCTCTATTAGAGCATCCGCTATAAGAACGGATGATGAACCCTCAAACGAATAACAACAAGAGAATATACTAGCCAAGTACTTTACCACTATAGATAAACTCGGATACTTACTCAAATGATACGTGTCCGATGAGGTACAAGGTAGAAGAGAGGCCGACACGTTCGGCTCTTCTCCACGCTTCTCCTCCCACACTCCCTATCCTAATTTTACAAGTAGGCTTAAGGTGGAGTCCCTCTACATCTCTTCTTCTTCACTTGTATCTTGGTGTGTTTGAGAGGGTCTCCTCTCAACCTTTTATAGGTTGGTTAGGTCGGTTGCCAGGGGTGATTTATATGGAAACACTAGGAACCTCCTTTAGGAGGACAAGGGTGATCTCCCCACCAAGGTGGATCTGGATAGGGGTCTGTCCACGGTTGGGAGACCCTAAGGGTTGGCTGACCCCTGGGTGGGTCCCCTAGCCACCGCCTTTGTTCAGGGGTGTTGACCTTATCCCTTGGGTGTTGCCGCCTTGTTACGTTGGTTTTGATCTGTTTAGATGGCTCCTCTTGTAAGTGAGACGCAGGATAAGATCTTCTGTGTGTTTCTTCTACGTTCACTTGTGTTTTCTCTTGTATTTCACTTGTGGGTGTCTGCAAATTATCATTCACTAGAACTTGTGGAACCAATTAGAATCAAACCCTATAGCTAAGTTTGGTGATTAAATATCATAGAAAGATGCAGGAGTTGATGGTCGGATTTGTGACTTACGTGTGGCAGTACCAACTTGAATTATACTGGCTCAAGTACGTGAGTCCACTTCCGAGGGCTCCAACGTGCTTCAAACGGTATAATCCCTTGGCCTGTCGGGTAACGTCCCGATAAACCACCGATTCACAGGATCAAATAAGATTACCTCACATGAAGGTGAGTCCAGAGATACAATCACCATCACATTTTACATCACAGAGAATTTGCATTACAAGAGTTTCCAAAAGAAGTATGAAGTTTCAAATCTAGAGAAAAGATCACAAACCATTAAAGCTATGGTTTTTGGCAGCGGGAAACATATGCGATGATTACAACACGTCATCAAGAAGGATGTCATGCTAAGCCCAGGCACGACATCATTCGGTATCACCAATGTTGGTCGGGGATGGATCCCATTCCACGGACCAACCTTCTGAAAGAGCGCAGGGCCAAGGTAAGGGAAGAGTAGGGTCTTTAAGGCTTTACCTGAAAAACATAAAACTAGCAAGGCTGATTATTCTAATACTCAGCAAGGCTTACCTGAGTTTGGATATACTTTAGCCCATAACTAGACTCATGAAGGCATTGCAAGGGTTCTGGGTATTTTTAGCTGAAAAGCAACTAAGAGTATAATCTATTTTCAAGTTTTAGCTTCCAGATTCGAGCTTGATTAGTTGTCTAGGTAAGCACCTATAATAAACAAGCAAGATAGA
Source organism: Panicum hallii (assembly GCF_002211085.1). Classification (NCBI taxonomy): domain Eukaryota; kingdom Viridiplantae; phylum Streptophyta; class Magnoliopsida; order Poales; family Poaceae; genus Panicum; species Panicum hallii. Next base: position 13,156,798 of record NC_038047.1, on the reverse strand, counting down.
GATTATCATCCATCAAAATTGTTCCATCAATAATTACACTTTTTACTCTCTGGGGCAGAAGGCATAAGCAGTCTCAATCCTCGTGAGAGGCGGACGATCCGAATTGAATTTAACCTTGCAAGGTAAACCTAACACACACGCTTGGAATACCAACAGGGCGTTCCGAAGCAACCGTTTACCTTTCATTCCGGGTCGTGGAACAGGCCACCACAAGCGACTTGCAGGACCGTACGCACACCCTATATGTGTAGGACATACGTCTATAGCGCGACTACAAAACCCGTATTCCTGTCTGCCATGCAGAACGTACTCCCACAGGTCGGTGCGTGAGAAGAACCAAATTAATCGAGTGGTGGGAGGTATGTCCACTTGCCGGGCCGATTGGTTACTAGGCTTACCGCTTACCATATTTCGCGGTATGTGGCTCATACTTTCAAACGCTTAGCCACCACTACCACACGCTGCGACCTTATCCACTTTTAACAAACAGACAGGGTAAACCTTCAGGTCATGATACCACACATGACCCTGTCCGTCATTCTTATAGTGGTTGCAGAAATGTAAACATGCAACTCCTGTATCGCGCAAGTGACAGGAAATCACCCGACTTCTACCGGTCCAATTTAGCAGAGCATCTAAGCGATAAGGACTCGGGTTCAATATATTGGATTCCTAAGAGATCATGCAACTAGGGTTTCATCTCAACTCCTAGACGTAATGCAAGATATATAATATAATAATGAAATTGTAACAACTTGAAATATTCGGATGTGCACCGGGGCTTGCCTTTACTGGTGGGACTGGGGCCAGGGATGTTAGTGTTGTTATCTTCCGAACTTTGGTTCGGGCCTTCAGATAATCGTTTGGTGACGTTCCCTTGGTTTTCAGGAGCATCCTCTGTAGACTCCGGGGAGATCTTGTCGGTACCGTTGCCGAAGTTGTCGTATCTACATGTAATGCAACATTACATTCAAGCGTGCACACAAAACTATTTTATTTCACAGCAAAGTTGCAATCCAGCACTCATATAACACACTATTCACATAACAACCAAAAAGATCTGAACTAAACCCAGATAGAGTTTTAAGAGGACAACTAATTAGGATCAGCTACTTGTTGAGGGTTACAACAGAGCCGATTGGAAACAACGAGAGTTTAGCTGATTGATGAGTGCATCGGGTTTCTAGACGATCGATGAAAGCATCGATTACGTCAGCAGAGGGAGGATTCCTAAAGCAGTTGTGTCTTAACTGAGATGTGCTGAAGCGTTATATTAGGTAACTAGGTGTGGGTCTATCGACTCGATTACGTCAGCACAACTATTGAGTGATGTACAGCCAAATGGAGTATGATTGAGGGTGTGTGACCGATAGGTAGATAGTCGATTGCTCAGCCGATAAATCGGCTGATAGAAGGGTGTGGATAAGGATGGGAAAAGATTGATCGGCTACCTTTGACCACTATGGAAAACAACTAGAATCAGCTTGGATCGGCCCAGAGTAATAGTCCTAAGATTGTGTGTGCACCTCCGATATACCGACTAGGTGCAGCCGATGTAGGATAGAACATAGGAATTGTATCAACAGTAGTCGATATAAGAAGGACAACAACCGTATCAGCTAACCAGCCGATGGTTGAAACATATCAAAAGAAATGTATCGGCTGGCAGCTGTTACGCAGAAACATCATAGGCTCCAAGGAAACAGATGCTAAGTGGCTGGGTTGATAACCTGACACTGAAGCATAGCTGTCGAGATGTATTAGCTGAGCAGTTGATACACACGAACTAACAGGGATCCTTATATGAAAAGGACCTTAAGGAGATTGCAATCAAGACGAGAACAAAGTCTTGATGGCAGGAATAGGAACACTCATGTGAAAAGGACCTTTTTGCCTAAGATATATATATTCTATGATCTATATTCAGCTACAACACATGCATACAACATAAGGTATAAATAAAGCATTCATTTCCTAGTATTTAACCTAGATCACAAATCAAAGATTTCTATCCAAGATCATAACATAAAACTTGTAGATTTTGACCTAAGGATTCAAACAAAACTGATTTTGCATTTTTATGAACTTCTTACAATTCTATGAAATGTAGAAGTTCACGGATTTGAAATAAAGAAGACTCTGGAAATCTTACAGAAAACACCCTAAAGCTTTCTAAAACGAAGCAATTTAGTCCCTGGTCGGGGAAAACAGATAACAGAAAGATAACGACGATATTCTGGCAAAGTAGTCGCCGGCATTAGGAAGATTCAGTGAATCAGGGCAAACCTTGGGGTAGCCTTGGTTGTGGAGAAGAACAGACGGAAAGTGAATTTTCCGTGGGGAATAGGATTGGCGATGAGAAGAGCTCGATGAAAGGGTTCACGAGCTTTCTTGAGGTGTTGGGGTCTTGCTCGACGATCGACGAGGGAAAGGTGCTGCTGGATGCCGTGGACTCATTGGAGAAGCCGATAGGGCTGAATTGGCTCGCTATACCATCTCTTCCGCGAATCTCAGGGTTTTCCGGCTCACGGGCTGAGTCTTCTCTGCTCATGCACATGCACTGCAGAAACACATCCGGTACGCCCGTGCAGTCACTTGCAGGGCCGCCGTACCTGGCTGCAGCTCCGGTGCGTCACTCTCGCTTGCACAAAATGTAGCTCTGCGGCCTTTTCTGCCAGTTGCGACGCCATCCGAATCAGCCTACCACCGCCGCGGGCAGAATGCTTCTGCTCCATACTTGCGGACGCGCTAGTCCAATTCAGCCCGGACCTCCACCTTCGTTTAGCCGTACCATACTCGCCCCTTCTGCCTCCGCGAGAACCGAAGCCCGCTCACACCAGGGCCATCTCCATATCTTCCGCGAGCAGTCCGCAGAGTCGCTTGATCTCATTTGCTGCTTTCTCTTTAACGGCCTCCGACATCCTCCACGCGCGACTCTACTGCTCCCTAGGCAGTCCGCCTGCAGCTGCCGCATTGCAACTCCTCTCGCATCACGCGCGACCTCCTGCACATCGTCGTCTTGCACGCCGTGCAGCTGCTCCTCCGCTTCCTGCTGCCGAACCCGTGTTCGCCCGGCCTTGCCGCGTCACTCCCGCGCTCGCACACGCGTTTCAGCGCTGTTCGCGCCACCTGTCCTCCAGCCGCCCAGCGCTTGCACTCCAGCGCGCTGCGTGCCGCTCGCTCCCACACGCACCACCACGTCGCGCTCCACCAGCTCCCGTACGCCACCGCGCGCACGCTCGCGCCGCACCTGCGCAGCGCCCGCGCTTACGAGTCCATGCATCAACGCCACCCGAACCACCCCCCGCGCCGGCTCGTGCTGAAGTCCTTCACTGCCACGTCTTGCGACGCCCGCGTGCCACAACTGTCAGCCCCGCAGCCGTCGCCGCAACTCCTCCCGTGCGCGCGCTTCGCACACCGCCTGGAGCCTGCGCCTGCGCCGAGCCACCGAGCCTCCGCTCCACCCGCGCCTCCGGCCTTGCGCCCGCTGCCGCGCGTCACCTGCTCCCGCGTCGCGTGCGCTCCGTGTCCGCTTGCAGCAGCGCTGCCTGGTGCCTGCCTGCCCGCACAGTGCTCGGTCCGCCCGCACCACGCGCCTGTCACCTCCGCCCGGCGGCCGCGCCGAGCCGCAGCCGAGCCGCTGCGCTTGCGCCGCCCACGCGCTAGCGCCCGCTAGCGCCGCGCGCGCCCGTACCCCGCCTGATCCGGCCCCGCTCCGCGCCAAGCCGAGCTGCCCGGCGCCTGCTGCAGCGCTCCGGCCCAGCGCCCGCACGGCGCCACCTGGCGCCCGAAGCCACCAGCACTGCCAGACCGGGTGGAGGAGGAGAGAGAGGGAGAAGGAACTGAGGTGTAGACCAAAGAAAGAGATAAGCGTCGGCAGAGGATAAAGGAACACCTGGGAGAAGAAAAATAGAGGAGAAAGGGAAATGGGATTTCCCAAGGACCTTTGCGTGAATTTAGAAAACTACAGGGACCTTTTTGTAAAGCACAAATTTCCCGTTACTCTAAAACCCGAACGAAGAAATTCCCAAAATAAAAGTTGGAGAGTTTTTCAAACTCTACAACATTGCTTTAGGGCCCGAGTTCAAAAACTCAAAACTTATATTTTTACACGTGAATCTTTGAACAAAAGTCGGATTTGAATTGCTTTTGTCCTAAATAATTAAACTTTATAAAATTCAGGACCTAAATGCAAGCATTTATGACACGTCATGATGATGGGATAGACTCGTCATAATGATTGGATAGACATGTCATGATTACTTGCACTTTTATACATTAGCCCTTAGTAACTTTGAAAGTTACTTTGTAAATCAAATATTTGCATAAAAGGACTTATACTTTTATAAAATTACATAAACACCCTTATTTTCACCATTTTTACCCAAAATTTTTACATATTTCAACACACACATTTCAAATGAAAGTTTTGGACAAATAAATGTTTTTCACAAGGGATAAAATAAGAAAAACATGTTTGCAAAACCACCCTTCACTTATTTTGAAGTTACCTCCTACCCAAATGCATTTTGCAAAAACAACCCTAAGTTTTTCTGTAATTACAAAAATACCCTTTTTACTTGCACTTTTAAATTTTCAAAAGTTTCACAAAAACACACATAAGCTTTATACTAACAAACACATATTTCACACTAACAAATATATGTCTAGCATTACAAGCACACGAACTGTCACAGCCTTCCCCTCTAAAAAGAATCTCGTCCCGAGATTCGGACGAAAGACTTTTAAGGGAAGAAAAACAAATCACCCATCAGAAGTGGCAAAAAGCAATCAGACTAGAGAAGACTGATGTTGATGGTAAAAGCCGTTGGAGTATGATGAGATGAGTATGACAAGAGCATAGATAGATTGTACATGGATGAGTATGACAAGATAAGAGAGGAAAAGGTGATCAAGTTCTCATAGAGCTAAGATCACCACATGACGATGATAAATGTCGGCGGCATTCATCACAAAACTTATGGATAGCAAGTGAGGATATCATGAGAGATTGATAAGTGATGTTTGAAATATTCCTGCTCAGAGTTTATTACCAGAATAATTTAAATGATGTTGATTGCAAAACATGCCTATTTATACCAATGCAATCAAGGGATAATGATATAATGTTCCAATTCAGAGTGCAATGCTCGATATATAACCATGAATGTGATGTACTGTTGAGATGTATGATTGCAATGATGGTGCAACATGAGGACGGAGGATTCCATGCACGACCAAAATGGTGCATATGACACAATGCAATTACCTTGATGCTAACCAAATGATGCATACACCATGATGCAAGGATGATGATGCTTGCAATGTATGCATGTAAGAAATGCATAAAGTATGATGCATACCCTCATGAGTTGATGATGCATATGACTCGCACTCTACAACCGTTCTCTCGTAACTAACACCTGGGTAGTTCTATATCCTTAAGCGAGGATCAAAAGTTAGGACACTAGTAAGGTTGCATAAAAAGAGATTGCAGTGGGGTTACATCACATATACCTAGTCACCAGTGCGCCCCTAATGGCTCAATCATATGGCTGCAGCACACATGAGGCCTTAGGTTCCGACACGGCATCATGGTCATGTGATTAAACACCACTACAAAAGAGGAATAGCAACCTTATAGTGCCAACAGCAACAAGATAGATCTTAGGAAACCCAAGACAACCTAAAGTTGTACTGGAGGCATACCCGTTAGTTAGTCTATGGATTGTCGATGACGATGCAACACCATGCACTAACCAAAGATGGTATATGTTATGATGCATGACTTTTGCTGGGAGAATTGTATTCAAAAAGTAATTATTGTCATAAACCTTTTTAATTTATTCAAAATCATCTGAGCAAAAATTGAAGGTGCAACTTTCAGATGTTGTAACCAAAATAGCCAAAGATATAAGATACAACATCAAGAGAGGATAGGTGAATCACAGAATGATGGATTCATGGGTTTGCTGGCAATTATCAAGGTTTAACTATCAAAGGAAAAGCTCAATGCTTCTGCCAAAACAGATTCAAAGCAAGATCAAGGATTTGATTTAGCTGTCAAGTTAAGATCGGCGATAAGGTCCAAACATGACCCAATCCACTTGATTCACAAAAGACTTTCTTAACTCTAAGATAGCCTAGCATATTACGTTAACTCCTACAACACAAAGTCTAGGCAGGCATTTAGATACAAGCACATATTTCAGTACATCAACATAACAAACAAGGCAATCAGGTCAATCCAAGATGTCATGATGTATGCACGTTCTATACGTCCTCACAAACAAAAATAACTGCCAAGTAATCTTGGTCTTACGTAGTTAGTTACGATGGCATCATATAAATATGTCTCTCCCTGTAATATCTAGTCGTTCTTACGTTCAAGCTTACGCAACGAGGTTAGCGTACCTACAGAAAACCACAAGATATATGTATACTGAACCTTTCATACCAGCATGTCATGAAAGCGTCCCCAATCATTACTGTTCACTATAGAAACAGCATCTGTACAATTACTGCCATACAGACAACGTTAACATACGTTATCGAGATAACATATTCACGGGGATACCGCAAAATGCGGGGGTATGAACTGCGATCGCCATATCCTGCGCCGAACCATATACTCCCAATATAGTCAACCGAAGTTGGTACATTGGCAGCATCTCAAGTAGGCCACTGCTTGAGAAACAGCATTCGGTTTGCATCACCGACGGGAAGGCCAAGCTCCCTCAGTTGGCTGAGGATCCTTACCTTCTTACCTCATCATCGAAGGTGTCGTTACAGAATGTAAAGTTGGGGTTGTGCATGAATTTAAGTTTTGACAGAAAAGTAATGCTGGTAGTTAGGGTTATATATATATATATACTATAGCCACCTCTATTCCCCTCATAAGCATTACCCTAGGGCTTTACATACTAAGCTCAATCCTTAACGGATCCAACGCGGCTTTGCCAAACATTTTGTTGGTTAAACTTTTATACTGAAAGCATTTTTAAGGTAAAATGTATCTCCAGGGTAACCTTATAGCTCTGATACTAGCTGTGGCAGTACCAACCTAAATTATACCGGCTCAAGTACGTGAGTCCACTTCCGAGGGCTCCAACGTGCTTCAAACGATATAATCCCTTGGCCTGTCGGGTAACGTCCCGATAAACCACCGATTCACAGGATCAAATAAGGTTACCTCACATGAAGGTGAGTCCAGAGATACAATCACCATCACATTTTACATCACAGAGAATTTACATTACAAGAGTTTCCAAAAGAAGTATGAAGTTTCAAATCTAGAGAAAAGATCACAAACCATTAAAGCTATGGTTTTTGGCAGCGGGAAACATACGCGACGATTACAACACGTCGTCAAGACGGATGTCATGCTAAGCCCAGGCACGACATCATTTGGTATCACCAATGTTGGTCGGGGACAGATCCCATTCCACGGACCAACCTTCTGAAAGAGCGCAGGGCCAAGGTAAGGGAAGAGTAGGGTCTTCAAGGCTTTACCTGAAGAACATAAAACTAGCAAGGCTGAGTATTCTAATACTCAGCAAGGCTTACCCGAGTTTGGGTATACTTTAGCCCATAACTAGACTCATGAAGGCATTGCAAGGGTTCTGGGTATTTTTAGCTGAAAAGCAACTAAGAGTATAATCTATTTTCAAGTTTTAGCTTCCAGATTCGAGCTTGATTAGTTGTCTAGGTAAGCACCTATACTAAATAAGCAAGATAGAGATTATCATCCATCAAAATTGTTCCATCAATAATTACACTTTTTACTCTCTGTGGCAGAAGGGATAAGCAGTCTCAATCCTCGTGAGAGGCGGACGATCCGAATCGAATTTAACCTTGCAAGGTAAACCTAACACACATGCTTGGAATACCAACAGGGTGTTCCGAAGCAACCGTTTACCTTTCACTCTGGGTCGTGGAACAGGCCACCACAAGCGACTTGCAGGACCGTACGCACACCCTATATGTGCAGGACATATGTCTGTAGCGCGACTACGAAACCCGTATTCCTGTCTGCCATGCAGAACGTACTCCCACAGGTCGGTGCGTGAGAAGAACCAAATTAATCGAGTGGTGGGAGGTATGTCCACTTGCCGGGCCGATTGGTTACTAGGCTTACCGCTTACCATATTTCGAGGTATGTGGCTAGTACTTTCAAATGCTTAGCCACCACTACCACACGCTGCGACCTTATCCACTTTTAACAAACAGACAAGGTAAACCTTCATGTCATGATACCACACATGACCCTGTCCGTCATCCTTATAGTGGTTGCAGAAATGTAAACATGCAACTCCTGTATCGCGCGAGTGACAGGAAATCACCCGACTTCTACCGGTCCAATTTAGCAGAGCATCTAAGCGATAAGGACTCGGGTTCAATATATTGGATTCCTAAGAGATCATGCAACTAGGGTTTCATCTCAACTCCTAGACGTAATGCAAGATATATAATATAATAATGAAATTGTAACAACTTGAAATATTCGGATGTGCATCGAGGCTTGCCTTTACTGGTGGGACTGGGTCAGGGATGTTAGTGTTGTTATCTTCCAAACTTTGGTTCGGGGCTTCAGATAATCCTTTGGTGATGTTCCCTTGGTTTTCAGGAACATCCTCCGTAGACTCCTGGGAGATCTCGTCGGTACCGTTGCCGAAGTTGTCGTATCTACATGTAATGCAACATTACATTCAAGCATGCACACAAAACTATTTTATTTCACAGCAAAGTTGCAATCCAGCACTCATATAACACACTATTCATATAACAACCAAAAAGATCTGAACTAAACCTAGATAGAGTTTTAAGAGGACAACTAATTAGGATCAGCTACTTGTTGAGGGTTACAACAGAGCCGATTGGAAACAACGAGAGTTTAGCTGATTGATGAGTGCATCGGGTTTCTAGACGATCGATGAAAGCATCGATTACTTCAGCAGAGGGAGGATTCCTAAAGCAGTTGTGTCTTAACTGAGATGTGCTGAAGCGTTATATTAGGTAACTAGGTGTGGGTCTATCGACTCGATTACGTCAGCACAACTATTGAGTGATGTACAGCCAAATGGAGTATGATTGAGGGTGTGTGACCGATAGGTAGATAGTCGATTGCTCAGCCGATAAATCGGCTGATAGAAGGGTGTGGATAAGGATGGGAAAAGATTGATCGGCTACCTTTGACCACTATGGAAAACAACTAGAATCAGCTTGGATCGGCCCAGAGTAATAGTCCTAAGATTGTGTGTGCACCTCCGATATACCGACTAGGTGCAGCCGATGTAGGATAGAACATAGGAATTGTATCAACAGTAGTCGATATAAGAAGGACAACAACCGTATCAGCTAACCAGCCGATGGTTGAAACATATCAAAAGAAATGTATCGGCTGGCAGCTGTTACGCAGAAGCATCATAGGCTCCAAGGAAACAGATGCTAAGTGGCTGGGTTGATAACCTGACACTGAAGCATAGCTGTCGAGATGTATTAGCTGAGCAGTGGATACACACGAACTAACAGGGATCCTTATACGAAAAGGACCTTAAGGAGATTGCAATCAAGATGAGAACAAAGTCTTGATGGCAGGAATAGGAACACTTGTGTGAAAAGGACCTTTTTGCCTAAGATATATATTCTATGATCTATATTCAGCTACAACACATGCATACAACACAAGGTATAAATAAAGCATTAATTTCCTAGTATTTAACCTAGATCACAAATCAAAGATTTCAATCCAAGATCATAACATAAAACATGTAGATTTTGACCTAAGGATTCAAACAATACTGATTTTGCATTTTTATGAACTTCTTACAAAATTCTATGAAATGTAGAAGTTCACGGATTTGAAATAAAGAAGACTCTGGAAATCTTACAGAAAACACCCTAAAGCTTTCTAAAATGAAGCAATTTAGTCCCTGGTCGGGGAAAACAGATAACAGAAAGATAACGACGATATTCCGGCAAAGTAGTCGCCGGCATTAGGAAGATTCAGTGAATCTGGGCAAACCTTGGGGTAGCCTTGGTTGTGGAGAAGAACAGAAAGAAAGTGAATTTTTCGTGGGGAATAGGATTGGCGATGAGAAGAGCTCGATGAAAGGGTTCACGAGCTTTCTTGAGGTGTTGGGGTCTTGCTCGGCGATCGACGAGGGAAAGGTGCTGCTGGATGCCGTGGACTCATGGGAGAAGCCGATAGGGCCGGATTGATTCGCTATACCATCTCTTCCGCGAATCTCAGGGTTTTCCGGCTCACGGGCTGAGTCTTCTCTGCTCATGCTCATGCACATGCACTGCAGAAACACATCCGGTACGCCCGTGCAGTCACTTGTAGGGCCACCGTACCTGGCTGCAGCTCCGGTGCGTCACTCTCGCTTGCACAAAATGTAGCTCTGCCGCCTTTTCTGCCAGTTGCGACGCCATCCGAATCGGCCTACCACCGCCGCGGGCAGAATGCTTCTGCTCCATACTTGCGGACGCGCTAGTCCAATTCTGCCCGGACCTCCGCCTTCGTTTAGTCGTACCATACTCGCCCCTTCTGCCTCCGCGAGAACCGAAGCCCTCTCACACCGGGGCCATCTCCATATCTTTCACGAGTAGTCCGCAGAGTCGCTTGATCTCATCCGCTGCTTTCCCTTTAACGGCCTCCGACATCCTCCACGCGCGACTCTACTGCTCCCTGGGCGGTCCGCCTGCAGCCGCCGCATTGCAACTCCTCTCGCATCGCGCGCGACCTCCCTGCACATCGTCGTCCTGCATGCCGTGTAGCTGCTCCTCCGCTTCCTGCTGCCGAACCCGTGTTCGCCCGGCCTTGCCGCGTCACTCCCGTGCTCGCACACGCGTTTCAGCGCTGTTCGCGCCACCTGTCCTCCGGCCGCCCAGCGCTTGCACTCCAGTGCGCTGCGTGCCGCTCGCTCCCGCACGCGCCGCCACGTTGCACTCCACCAGCTCCCGTACGCCACCGCGTGCACGCTCGCGCCGCACCTGCGCAGCGCCCACGCTTACGAGTCCATGCTTCAACGCCACCCGAACCACCCCCCGCGCCGGCTCGCGCTGAAGTCCTTCACTGCCACATCTTGCGATGCCCGCATGCCACAACTGTCAGCCTCGCAGCCATCGTCACAGCTCCTCCCGCGCGCGCGCTTTGCACACCGCCTGGAGCCTGCGCCTGCGCCGAGCCACCGAGCCTCCGCTCCACCCGCGCCTCCGGCCTTGCGCCCGCTGCCGCGCGTCACCTGCTCCCTCGTCGCATGCGCTCCGCGTCTGCTTGCAGCAGCGCTGCCTGGTGCCTGCCTGCCCGCACAGTGCCCGGTCCTCCCGCACCACGCACCGCTCGCCTCCGCCCGGCGGCCACGCCGAGCTGCAGCCGAGCCGCTGCGCTTGCGCCGCCTATGCGCTAGAGCCCGCTAGCGCCGCGCGCGCCCGTACCCCGCCTGATCCAGCCCCGCTCCGCGCCAAGCCGAGCTGCCCGGCGCCTGCTGCAGCGCTCCGGCCCAGCGCCCGCACGGCGCCACCTGCCGCCCGAAGCCACCAGCACTGCCAGACCGGGTGGAGGAGGAGAGAGAGGGAGAAGGAACTGAGGTGTAGACCAAAGAAAGAGATAAGCGTCGGCAGAGGATAAAGGAACACCAGGGAGAAGAAAAATAGAGGAGAAAGGGAAATGGGATTTCCCAAGGACCTTTGCATGAATTTAGAAAACTGCAGAGACCTTTTTGTAAAGCACAAATTTTCCGTTACTCTAAAACCCGAACGAAGAAATGCCCAAAACAAAAGTTGGAGAGTTTTTCAAACTCTACAACATTGCTTCAGGGTCTGAGTTCAAAAAATCAAAACTTATATTTTTACACATGAATCTTTGAACAAAAGTCGGATTTGAATTGCTTTTGTCCTAAATAATGAAACTTTATAAAATTCAGGACCTAAATGCAAGCATTTATGACACGTCATGATGACGGGATAGACTCGTCATAATGATTGGATTGACATGTCATGATTACTTGTACTTTTACACTTTAGCCCTGAGTAACTTTGAAAGTTACTTTGTAAATCAAATATTTGCATAAAAGGACTTATACTTTTATAAAATTACATAAACACCCTTATTTTCACCATTTTTACCCAAAATTTTTATATATTTCAACACACACATTTCAAATGAAAGTTTTGGACAAATAAATGTTTTTCACAAGGGATAAAATAAGAAAAACATGTTTGCAAAACCCTTCACTTATTTTGAAGTTACCTCCTACCCAAATGCATTTTGCAAAAACAACCCTAAGTTTTTCTGTAATTACAAAAATATCCTTTTTACTTGCACTTTTAAATTTTCAAAAGTTTCACAAAAACAGCTTTATACTAACAAACACATATTTCACACTAACAAATATATGTCTAGCATTACAAGCACACGAACTGTCACATTACGTACCGTCAACAACACCCCCACAGTTAGCCCTTTGCTCATCCTCGAGTAAAGGTGGGACTTAGGTGGATGCAACTCCTTGGATGTAACCTGCATACAAGTTGTTCCAAGCTTCTTCTAGTTTCTGTGAACTTTTGAGTGGCTACCATGCTTTCATGGGCAATTGAAGAATGTAACAATGCAGACTTCAGGTTCCTAGCTCTTTTTGCTTAGAAACTTGGGTTTTTGTTTTGAAATAAAAGAGTAGTCTTGCTCCTAAATTATTCCCTCAAATCACTCCTTTTTTATTTCAGGTCCTCACCAAGGCAAAGTTGCTGCCTTCTTTTCTCCTATCATCTAGTCAGGCTTATGTAGAGCTCAGGGCTGGAATAAAGAGACATGCTTGCTTTACTCATGTTGCTAAGTCAAAGACGAGATCCAAGAAGAAACAAGTCACACAATTTGATCAAGATGTGCGAGTGTGTGTTCTTTGTGTATGAACTCTCCTTTTTGTGTATGACTCTCTCTTTTGCTTTTGATATTTGGGATGTGGGCTATCTTTCTCTTCTCTCTTTTTTTTCTTGGACTTGCATATGTCCAAACCATGCTTTTGAGCATGCTTTTATTTCTTTTCTTTTTCCTCTTTTTGCATCGCCCACATTATTCTCTCTATTTTTGCTAAGACAATTGGAGAGAATGGTCTTTATTTAATTGATGGGTGGATGGATGGCATGATCTTGTGCAACTTCCAATGTGGAACTCGGCATGTATATGTGGAGTGTACGTGATCTTGATCATGAGAGCATAAAAAGTTTCTAACATGGATCACAAAATTTGACAAAGCTCAAAATAAAGACAAGCTGCATAATCATAAGGTTTTGCATGATGCTCAAACTTTGGCTCTCGTAGGAATTTATATTAATATGAGGAAGCAAGCTATTGCATTTTTAATTTTATGAAAAGAAATCCCAACTACTTTGCAAGGAAGAGCATGGTTCCATTCATCCAATCATATCACATTAGTCAATTACTTAGATAGCATGGGTTACCTATAAAAATAATTGTTCACAAGAACTAGAAAGAATGCGAGGAATAAAGAGTATGCAGATTTATTCATGGAAGTGCAAGGAGTGCAAAAGGCATATTCAACTTGAGGAGCTCGGCAAGGTTCATTAAGTTTAGTTTTAGTGATCAACATAAAATTCATTTAAACTCAAGAACTTAGGGAGTTTGAGGGTTGTGCTACACAAACCATCGTTGAAGAAGGAAGAAGAGGGAACTGTCCTATTCTTCCGTGTATTAGGCCGTCTAATGTTGTGCAACATGCTGGTGGGAGATCTTGAATGAGTTTGCATATGGTGAGTGTGAGATATCTCCTCCACACTTATTCGTGTACATGTTTTTATTCAAAAGAAGACAAAGGTGGAAACAAGCAAGGACTCTACCGGTTGTAGAAACCGGGGAGTCTAAATTTATGGAATCAAAGTTCATGAAGTGTTTGGAGCACCTAAATTTCTTTTTGTTATTGTTTTCATTATTTTTTTAATTTTCTTATAATGGCAATGTGGGCATGACAGGTAACCTAGCAGGGTAGAGACTCTCCCTATGGGGCCAAGGAGCATTTGTGGAAGTGATTGAGTTATTGTACACTTCTCCTTATTTGTTTATTTTATTCCCTACAAAAGATTAGTGGACAACATATACTCGAGGCAAATTTAAACAATTATGAAAGGATTTGATTGTTTCTTTTAGTTGTTCACATCCATGCTTAAGGAAAAAAAATCAAATTTAAGGATTCAATTAGCATGGATCCCAAAATGCTTGCCATCATTTTCTTTCATCATTTTTTTCAAGAGAGATTCTTTGTTTTGAAAAGGTTTTTTTATTATTCACCATTTTTTTGGGTATCTCAAACAAGGCCGAGATAAAATTGTATGAACATAACAAAGGGGTATTTTGACAATATACTCACGGTGCACCATGACAGGTGATTTGTGCCTCCTTTGTATGTTGTGCAATTTTTGTTGAAGTATGTCCCAGGCCTTGGTTTATCTAGTATGAATTTAGTTTAAGGACTTACCTATCTGTTTGAAATCCTCCCTGCAGGGGTTAATCCGCAAAAGATATACATCCAAAGTCTATGAAAGTATTAACTCCTTAGTCTATTAATCAAACTCGACACCATATCTAATTTGATTAAAGAAGGCTATTTTAACCTAAGCACCATGCTTAATTTTTTTAAAAAAGGCTGTGGATGTACCAGTTAAATACATCCAAACCAGAGCATATGAACGTAAACAAAGGAAGCATGAACATGGAAGATACTGCTATGTTCATATGGAGACAAATATGAGTGAGGGGTTGGTGAATCTTTAGCTTTAGAAACCTGAGTATTCTTTCTGGCAGCATATGAGGATAGATGGTTTGAAATTGCTGCAGCGGTGGTGTGGTCACAATGGTTGTCGATGATTCCTACATTTTGATGCAGATTGCAATGGAGGAAGGTACTTTGACCACGTCAACTCTGACAAGCAACAAGGCTAGATCGTACACATGCCTAGTTTGTAGGAACCGTGGGCCTTGGTGGCATGATCCATTGGCACAGTGCTTTAGTATTGGAGGCGCGAAGTACGTCTCCTTTCATGCATGCGAGCAAGTGCCAATCGGAGTGGAGCAGCAAAGGTCTAGCAAGGAAAAGGAGCATTCCTCTTGCTTAATGTGCGCAAGAGCTGCTGGAACGAAGCTACGCAAAGCTGAGAGTGGATGAGGATTATGCCAAGGCTTTGCAAGCATAAGTGAGACCAAGGCTGGGTGGAGCTAGCCGGCGAAATGATGTCTATCAGAGTGCAGTGTCATGGTTTGGAGGCACGCTCATATGCAACCTCTAATCCATGTGGAGCCTACTAGCTTACTATCACTCTCTTCTTCTCTATCTTTTTATTATTTTACTATTATATTTTTCTCTCTCTTTTTTTCTTCTCTTTTTTCTCTTTTCATTCTTTCCCCTTTTTTCATTTTTTCTCTCATTTCTTTTCTTTCTCTTTCTTTTCATTTTTTCTCTTCTTTTTTTATTCTCATCTCTTTTCTTTCCTTATCTTTTTTTTGGCAAGGCAAAACCAGCACCATCCTTGCTATGGATGGATCCTATTGCGGGGTGCTCCCCAATCTCCCCCACACTTGGACTTTTGTGTCTCACGACACCATGAGCCAAGTGTGTGATGTCGGTATCTCCTTCAGAGTGTGTCCCATTACCTAGGGAGTAGCAAGTGTACAAGATTCAGTGGAACCATCACACGGAAGAAGAAGCAACATGGGAAACCGAATCTTATCTCCAGCATAACTTTCCCGACTTCTTCCAAGCCAACCTCTGAGCTTGATCATTCCATTCCATCCTGCTTCGGAATCTCGGGACGAGATTCTTTTTAGGGGGGAAGGCTGTGACACTCAGGTAGTTAGCTTGGTCACACCTTAGAGTTTTGGTATGCTTTTATATCCAAAGAATGGCAAAGGTGTGTTTATTGTGTGCAATGTTAAGGGAAAAGTGATATTTATGTAATTAAATTTAACTAGAGGTCCTTTTATGCAAAATGGGTGGAAATAAAGGGAAAGGTTTAAAAGTATGAGGGTTGTTTTGCAAAAGATGGAATCTGTGGTTAAATTGCAAAAATATGTGCAATTACCCTTGGGTATATATGTAAAAGTATTTTTATCCATAGGACTTACATAAAATGTGAAAATTTTACTAAGTCTAAAATATCTTCAAAACTGTTGCTCAACTGCAGATGAACCTTAAAGAGAAGTTGTAGAGTTTGAGAAACTATGCACTTTTGCTTTTTGGACCATCTCCATTTGAGCACTGGTTTAAAAGTTGCAAGCTCTTTACAGTCAGGTCCTTGTTTTTCTCTAATTTTGCAAATCAGTCCCTGGATCAGTTCTTCCCCTTTCTTCTTCCTGGCGCCACTGCCCCCTCTGCTCTGTTTTCCTGTTTCCCCTCTGCGCCCTTCTGCGCCCCGCTCCACGTGTCGAGCTGCTCTTCCTCCCACCGCCCTCGGTGCTCGCGTTGGCCGTCCCTGGCTTCTCCATGTCGGGCCGAGGTCCCGAGCGGCTGCCACGCCGCCCTACCCGACGCGCCGGCACCGCCCATGGTCTGCGCTTGCTGGGTGAACCTCTGCTCCCTTCCTTCTCTTCCGCAGGCTGTGCCTTGCTACAAAACCGAATCAAGCCCCATCCTTCTGCTGTTTTCTCCCTCTGTCTTCCTTCCTCGCGACCACTGAACACACAGCCGCCGCCGTCGAATTTCCACCGGAAAATTACCCGCAGCCGCACCGTCCCGACCCAATCCCTTACTCCACAACTGGATCCAACCCAGCCCCGGCCCTCCCCCTCGCCGGATTTGCTCCAACCCTCGCCGTCGACAGCCCGCATCGTCACCTCTCCGGCCGATCCACGTATGGAAATTGCTTTCCCATATTCCAGTGATGCTCGTGCGTGCGTTACTTCCCCGTGTTCGCCGGCCTTTCACCGGGAACGGCGTTGCGCCGCCACGGCCGCCGCTCCTCCTCGCCGTCGGCCGAGTTTCCCTTCTGCGAGATGAGCCCCACCTTGCCCAATGTGTTTTCCCCCTCCTGCTGGTCGTGCTTGGCCGGTCCCTCCCCGCCGGCGACCTCGCCGCCGACGAGAACATGCCGGGGCCGAGCGGCCGGGCCATGTCAAAGCCAGGCAGGGACATGTTCATGAGAAGGGAACTTTTCCCAGGGGCCCAAGTGCATAATATCCAGACCCCCCCCCTCTCTAGTGAATCTGTTATTTCATGTGTGTGTGTTTTCAGTCTTGCAAAATTCGTAGAAAATCACAGAAAAATCGAAAAATGGTAAAACTAGTTTTGTTAGAAACTAGATTTCAAACTCTATAACTTCTGTTAATGAAGCTTAGTTTGAAACAAAATACTTTTACCTCTATTTTTAGTCTAAGTTTAAAGAGTGGTTTGTGCTTAACTCTTACATTTCTTGCTTTGTACTTATGATTTTTGGCATGGATGTTCCATGAGCTATATGTTACCTTGTATTAAGATTCCAAACTCAAATTTGTTTTATAACTTAACTTCTTTTGATTTGGGCATTTTGAATTTGAAATATTAGCTAAACATGTTGTGTGAACCTTTTTAGTTAAGATCTCTTGTCTTTTTCTAAGGTGTTAATGTTTAGCGCCTTATTTCCAAAACTTTATAATCTTATTACTTAAAGTTTTGAAATTAAATTTGGGTTTAAATTCAAATTTAAATATTTCAATTCTTGTTTGCAACAAATTCAGCAGTATCTTTATGATTCCTTTGCAAATGGTGTTTCAAACCTAAACCCTCTTTATTTTATGAATTCTTGTGTGTTAATTGGATGAGTTATACCATTTGAAGTGTGAATTTTTAAATTTAAATTTCACCTTATTTAATTTATTGCATCTCATATAGAACCAACGACGCTCGACGACGGGGACTACGAGTTGGTCTTAGGACAAGACCAAGGCTTTTCAGAAGACCCAGCGCAAGTCGTCGAGGGACTAACTGAAGCCCCGAACCCAAGTTCGGAAGCCTCTGACACTCCTGCCCCTAACTCCACTCTAGAAGGCAAGCCCCGGACATATCCCACTACTTTATTTACACTGCAATCTATGTCTATCTATATTATATCTTGCATTAAGTCTAGGAATTGAAGTGAAACCCTAGGTGCATGAATCCTAGGAATCCAATGTAATGCTCCCGAGTCCTTATCGGATAGATGCTCCGCTAATAGGACCGGTAGAAGTCGGGTGATTTCCTGTCACTCGCGCGATATAGGAGTTGCATGTTTACATTCCTGCAACCACTCTAAGGATGACGGACAGGGTCATGTGCTGTATCATGACTTGAGGATTACCCTATCTGTTTTGATAAAAGTTTTAAGGTCGAAATGTGTGGTAGTGGTGGCTAAGCTTTTGAAAGTACTAGCCACATACCGCGAAATATGGTAAGCGGTAAGCCTAGTACCCGAATGGCCCGGCAAATGGACTTGTCTCCACCACTCAACTTTTATTTTATGTTTACATGCACCGACGTGTGGGAGTACGTTCTGCATGGCAGACAGGAATACGGGTTTTGTAGTCGCGCTACAGACGTATGTCCTGCACATATAGGGTGTGCGTACGGTCCTGCAATCGATTGTGGTGGCCCTGATCCATAACCCGGAATATGAGGGAAACGGTTGCTTTGGAACGCCCTGTTGGTATTCCAAGCGTGTGTGTTAGGTTTACCTTGCAAGGTTAAATTCGATTCGGATCGTCCACCACTCACGAGGATTGAGACTGCTTATCCCTTCTGCCACATTGAGTAAAAAGTGAAATTGTTGATGTGATAATCTTGATGGATGATAATATCTATCATGCTTGTTGAGTGTAGGTGCTAACCTAGAATAAATACTCAACTAGAAGATGAAAGCTAAAACTGGAAAGTAGTTCATACTCTTTGTTGCTTTTCAGCTGAAAATAAACCCAGAGCCTCTATAATGCCTGCATGAGTCTAGTTATGGGCTAAAGTATACCCAATCCCGGGTAAGCCTTGCTGAGTATTAGAATACTCAGCCTTGCTTATATCTGTTTCAGGTATGACCTTCGAAAACCCCACGGACAACCTTGTGTGGCCAACATCCATTCCTTATGGCTGGTCCGTGGAATGGGACCCGTCCCCGGCCGGCAGTGACCCTCCGGAGTGACACCAGACCCTGGGCTAAGCTTGGTGTCCGCTTTCGTGACGTGTGTAGTCGCGTAAAACTTTTTCCTTCCGCTGTGAGTTGGACAAGCTGTTATGCTTGTCAGTTTGAACATGGTTTGTATAAATTCACTTTTCTTTGAACTCAGTTTGTAATAATGTATGTATGACTGTAAATTAAAAGTTGATGAGCTTTTCTGTGATGTGCACTCGCCTTCGTGCGAGGTAAACCTGCTTCGGTCCTGTTGAACCGTGGTTGTATCGGGCGGAGACCCGACAGACCAAAGGATTGTTCCGTTTGAAGTGCGTTAAGCTGATTGCAGTTGTACGGCGATCAATAGCGCACTTGAGCCGAAATAATTCAGGCGGTTCTACCACAGCTGGTATCAGAGCTGTAGGTTTACCTTTACATCTGGAAAAGTTCTTAAAAAGTGTTTTCTGGATAAAAGTTTGCCAACAAATGAGTTTATAAACATGCGTTGGATTCGTTAAGGCTGTGCTTAGTTCGTAAAGCCCTAGGGATATATATATGGGGGATATCAGGGTGGCAATTAGAGTATATATATAAATCTGACTTGCAGCACTACTTTCTGTCAAAACTTAAATTCCTGCACAATCCAATTTTACTTCTTGTAACGACACCTACGCACGGAGGTAAGAAGGTAAGGATCCTCAGCCAATTGAGGGAGCTTGGCCTTCCTGTCGGTGATGCGAACCGAACGCTGTTTCTCAAGCAGTGGCCTACTTGAGATGCTGCCAATATACCAACTTAGGTTGATTATATTGGGAGTATATGGTTCGGCGCAGGGTATGGCGATCGCTGTTCATACCCCCGCATTTTGCGGTACCCCCCGTGAATACGTTGTTTCGATGACGTATGTTAACGTTGTCTGTACGGAGGTAATTGTACAGATGCTGTTTCTATAGTGAGTAGTAATGTTTGGGGACGCTTTCATGTCGTGCTGCCATGAAAGGTTCATGAGATATATATATATCTGTGTATTCTTCTGCAGGTACACTGACCACGTTTACGCTATTAGGATGCGTAGGGTTTATCGATTAGTTATATATAGGGAGTGCCGTATGAATTATGCCACCGAAACTAACTACGTAAGTCCGAATATATTCGGCAGTTGTTTTGGTTGTGAGGACGAGTAGTGCGTGCATGCATCATCTGTTAACAAAAGGATTTTCATATATGATGGATATGTTGTTTGCCTTTGGAATGGGCTAATGGAGTTCTAATGATAGTATTAGGTTGGGTATCCTATATAGAATTCTAGGTTTTCATCTGATTATCAGTCCTTGCTGTTATTAGCATTGACTATCTTGTTCTGTTTATCTTGTACTCTCTTAACAAGATAAAAAGTTCCACCATTTGCATTCTGGTCGCAGATGGCAGCACCTTCTAACGTTTTCTGGGATCCGGAAGGGCATCTTCATACTAATGCCCTCCATTGGGAAGGTTTCCCTCGTCTACTTTGGGAGTCCTTGCAGTCTTTTCACTACACGGAGCCTCCTCAGTATGACGCTGTCGAGTTTGTGGAGGATGGGGTTCATAGAGCTCATGTCATAATGACAATTCCACAGCATCCATTTCACTCTCAATGGTCGCCCATCGAAGTTAAAGTGATGGGTTATCGTATCATGGATACTATTGAAGCAGCGGCATTAGAGGCAATCTACCGTTTCTGTATTCAACATCCAAAAGAAGTTGCAGGAAAGCCCATCGGATTATTCTCAACGACAAATCCCGATGAGCCAGAATGGAATCTCAGAATTGTCCCTGAGAGTCATAGATTGGATGGTCCACCGGAGGAAGCACTCCAAGGAATGATGCGGTTTATGAATGTACAATATCATTATCATCTACTTCTGTGTCGTGAGTTGGGCCGAGCGATCTATATTGCCCGAGGTCACTACAGAGAAGCTGATAGACAAAATACTCAAGTGGATCAGCTTCAGGCTTTAGTGACTCAAAAGGATGAGATTATCGCGGCACGGGATGAGACCATCCATCATCGTGAAGATCAGATCAACGAGAGTGATCACATAATCACTCAGCGAGTTACTGTTATTGAATTTCTACAGGCACAAGTTCAAGATCTGATCCTTGCGGTGGATGATGCTCAAGCTCAGATTGAAGAATTGCAGCAGCCCCCGATTCCTCCCGTTGCACCTGCAGCACCTGAGGCTGAAGAAGAAGATCCAGAGGAGATTGAAGGAATCTCAGAACTTGATTCTGAGCATGGAGATCCTGTCATCAGTCCCCATCATTCCTCTTCTGGTAGCCAGTCATCAGTAGGAAACTTTGATGACTTTTAGTTGTGGTTAAGTGGGTGATAGTCTAGCTGTAACTAGTGTAAAAAAAAGGGGAGGTAACATAGGTGGTGTGTAGTTTATCTAGTTATAGAGCCACTTGTTGTATATGTGGCATGTGTTGTTAGGCAAAAGTTTGTAATGGTTTGAGTGTATCAATATGAGGTGTAAGGGTATCAGTATCTATGTAGTAATCTAAATCCTATGTTTGGTTATTTGGTTCAATATCCTTGTGTCTGCTATAAGTGGTTTGAATGGAGCATATGCATTACATTTTCGTTTGGTGATTGTATATTATCCGAAATTAGAGTAAGATTATGGTTGATAATGGATATCTCCTTTATTTCAGATGGTACCCGGAAGGATTCCGGGCAGGTCAGCCTGGTAGTTCTCAGCAACCACCACCGCCACCTCCAAACCTGGCCGAGGTTATGGCCTGGCAGACTGAGCTTCTTAATCAACTTGTGCAAGCTCAAATGGGCCACTTCCAGCAGCAACCTCGAGGCCGAGGTGAACCTCTGTCGGCCAGTTATCAGGACTTTCTCAGCACTCAACCGCCATTATTCCATAAGGCTGATGAGCCTTTGGACGCAGACGCCTGGTTGCGAACTATTGAGTCTAAGTTCGCCTAACTACCAGCCCCATGTTTAGATGGGAATAAGGTGCTCTTTACGGCCAGCAACTCCGAAGCTCTGCTCATCTTTGGTGGGACCAGTTTTATGCTATGCAAGCTGCCGATCACGTTGTCACCTGGGACGAGTTTCGGACTGCGTTCCGAGCACACCATATACCAGCAGGACTCATTGAGCAGAAGCAAAATGAATTTTTGAGCTTGACCCAAGGTACCCGTACTGTTACACAGTATGCACAGGTTTTCAATCACTTGTGCCAGTATGCGGGATCTCATGCGGACACTGATGCCCGCAAATGTGATCGCTTCCGCCGAGGCCTAAACACCAAACTTAAAGAATGGCTGAATTTGGTGAAGGCCGACAATTTTAATGAGTTGGTCAATATGGCCATTACTCAAGAAGATTGTATTGCCGCCCACCGAGCAGAAAAGAAATGGAAAGCACCCTCAGGACCTGCAACTTCAGAGCCGCCAAGGTATCGGTTGGTCCCGAGTAATGCCCCTCGAGCTCCGCCTCGAAGTAATTTGCCTGGCAGATGGGTAGCTCGACCTCCCCCAACAGGCCCAATTCAACCGACCACCGCTGCCACAAAATCAGCAACAACCTCAACAAGGTCTGTGGCCGAGCTTTCCACCAGCTACTCCAGGAAACAGCAATTATCGTTGTTTCAATTGCGGAAGCCCGTCCCACTTCATCAAGGACTGCCCTCAACCTAGGAAATCTTTCCAAGGGCAGGCATCTAACCTCAACCACCAGGGAAAAGGCAAAAAGCAAGTGGTGCAGGTCCGTCAAGGGAGGGTGAATCTTACCACGCTTTCTGAACTTCCTGAGGGGACACCAATAATGACTGGTACATTTTCTATCAACTATCATCCTGTTACTGTTCTTTTTGATACTGGTGCCACCCATAGTTTTATCAGTACAAAGTTTGGAACCAAAATGGGCTTGGATGTCTATCCTATTAATGGAGTATATATGATAACAACTCCAGGTGGTAATATCCCCTCAAACCAAGTTTGTAGAAGTGTACCAATTCAGATGGGTAACAATCTGATGAAGGCAGATCTACTCTTGCTAGACCTAAAAGGAATAGATGTTCTTTTAGGAGTAAATTGGATGACCCAACATCATGTGTCTCTAGATATTTCTTCAAGAACCGTGGAGATAGGTTCCCCGGAAAATGAGCCTACCATTCTTTATCTTCCACCATCAAAGTCCCTCAACTCTTGCACATATGCTACGTCTGGGGTCAGGCTGGAGGATATTCCAGTTGTCTGTGAATATCCAGATGTTTTCCCAGATGATTTACCTAGAATGCCCCCAGACAGAGATATCGAGTTCATTATAGAACTCCAACCTGGTACAGCCCCTATCTCTAAGAGACCTTACCGTATGCCTCCTAATGAGTTGGCAGAGTTAAAAACCCAACTCCAAGATCTCTTAGACAAAGGCTTCATTCGTCCAAGTGCATCACCATGGGGTTGTCCAGCCTTATTTGTGAAAAAGAAAGACAATAGCTTAAGGCTGTGTGTTGATTACCGTCCTCTCAATGCGGTGACCATCAAAAATAAGTATCCTTTACCCCGCATTGATATTCCTATTCGATCAACTCACCGGAGCCAAGGTATTCTCCAAGATTGATCTTCGTTCCGGCTATCACCAAATTAAGATTCAGCCCAGTGATGTTCCAAAAACAGCTTTCTCCACCCGGTATGGTCTATACGAGTATCTTGTCATGTCATTTGGTCTCACTAATGCTCCAGCCTATTTCATGTACCTCATGAATTCCGTCTTCATGCAAGAACTCGACAAGTTTGTTGTGGTCTTCATTGATGACATCTTGATCTATTCTAAAACTCCAAAAGATCATGCCAAGCATCTTCATGTCATCCTTCAACGATTAAGAGACCACCACCTGTACGCCAAATTCTCTAAATGTGAGTTTTGGCTAGATACAATCAAATTCCTGGGCCATACCATTTCCGGTTATGGAATATCCGTCGATCCCAGTAAAGTACAGGAAGTGATGGATTGGAAACCCCCGACCTCCGTCCATCAAATTCGTAGTTTTCTCGGTCTAGCTGGCTATTATCATCGTTTCATTCCTGACTTTTCCAGAATAGCCAAACCTATGACTGAACTACTGAAGAAAGGTGTGAAATTCTCCTAGGATCAAAAATGCGAAGATGCATTTCATCTTCTTAGAGATCGTCTTACGACTGCCCCAGTCTTAGCTCAACCAGATGCCTCAAAACCTTTTGACATCTACTGTGACGCATCGGGAACTGGACTTGGTTGTGTACTTATGCAGAACAACCGAGTAATTGCATATGCATCACGAGCACTTAGGGTTCATGAACAGAATTACCCCACCCATGATCTCGAGCTTGCAGCTATTATTCATGCCCTAAAGATCTGGAGACACCATCTGATGGGTACAAAATGTCATATTTACACTGATCATAAAAGCCTCAAGTATATTTTTACCCAGGCAGATCTGAATACGAGGCAAAGGCGCTGGCTAGAACTTATCAAAGATTATGATTTGGAAGTCTATTATCATCCAGGCAAGGCCAATGTCGTTGCGGATGCCCTTAGTTGCAAAGCGCACTGTTCTTGCCTATCCGTTGAAGCATTCAACGAGACTCTCTGTTGGCAAATGAGCAAGCTCAACCTAGAGATCATTTCCCAAGGTGACTTAAACCATCTCTTGGTTGAAGCCACACTTAGACATAATATTGTTCTAGCACAACAGTGTAATAAAGGGGTCACAATCCTTAAACAGAAGTTAATGCAAGGAGAAGGGAAGTATAAATGCTTCCGAGTAGATCCTGAGGGAGTTTTATGGTTCAATGAACGCATTGTTGTACCCAAGAACCATAGGCTCCGTAAGCAAATAATGGACGAGGCCCACCTGTCTAAATTCTCTATGCATCCTGGCAGTACGAAGATGTATCAGGATCTGAAACAGAACTTTTGGTGGACTCGTATGAGATGAGAGATTGCCAAATATGTGTCGGAATGTGATATCTGCCAAAGAGTTAAAGCCAGTCATCTGAAGACTGCTGGTATCCTTCAACCTCTACCCATTCCCTCGTGGCAGTGGGAGGATATCAGTATGGACTTTATTGTTGGCCTGCCCAACACTTCTTGGAGGCATGACTCTATTTGGGTAATCGTTGATCGATTAACCAAGACTGCACATTTCCTTCCTGTGCATACCACATATAATGCCAAGAGGTATGCCGAGATTTATCTGGATCAAATTGTTCGTCTTCATGGAGTACCTAAAACGATCATTTCTGATCATGGAGCACAATTTGTTGCTCGGTTCTGGGAGCAACTCCATGATGCTCTTGGGACTAAATTAATTCGAAGCTCTGCCTATCATCCTCAGACAGATGGGCAAACTGAACGAGTAAACCAGATTCTGGAAGATATGCTTAGAGCTTGTGTACTTCAATTTGACAAAAATTGGGATAAATACTTGTCACTGGCAGAATTCTCTTACAATAACAGCTATCAGACAAGTATTAAGATGGCCCCATTTGAAGCATTATACGGTCGCCGATGCCGAACTCCTTTGAGTTGGTCCCAAACCGGCGAACGTAAAATTTTTGGACCTGATCTAGTTATGGAAGCAGAGGATAAAGTCAGGCTTATCCAGAACAATCTAAAGGCCGCCCAATCTTGACAGAAAAGCTACGCTGATATACGAAGAAGACCATTGCAGTTTCAAGTCGGAGACTTCGTATATCTTCGAGTATCTCCTACCGGAGGCATTCAAAGATTCAGTGTAAAAGGGAAACTTGCTCCTCGATACATCGGACCCTTTGAAATCCTTGAAATCTGTGGACCCGTAGCTTACCGTCTCCAACTTCCTCCTCAATTAGCGGCCATCCATAACATCTTCCATGTATCCCAACTCAGGAAGTGTGTTAAAATTCCTACCGAAATCATCGATTCCCAAACTATCGATATCGAACCAGATCTGACCTATACAGAGTATCCAATCAGAATCCTGGACACTAAAGAGAGAAGCACCAGAAGAGCAACCATCAGAATGTACAAGATTCAGTGGAACCATCACACGGAAGAAGAAGCAACATGGGAAACCGAATCTTATCTCCAGCATAACTTTCCCGACTTCTTCCAAGCCAACCTATGAGCTTGATCATTCCATTCCATCCTGCTTCGGAATCTCGGGACGAGATTCTTTTTAGGGGGGAAGGCTGTGACACTCAGATAGTTAGCTTGGTCACACCTTAGAGTTTTGGTATGCTTTTATGTCCAAAGAATGGCAAAGGTGTGTTTATTGTGTGCAATGTTAAGGGAAAAGTGATATTTATGTAATTAAATTTAACTAGAGGTCCTTTTATGCAAAATGGGTGGAAATAAAGGGAAAGGTTTAAAAGTATGAGGGTTGTTTTGCAAAAGATGGAATCTGTGGTTAAATTGCAAAAATATGTGCAATTACCCTTGGGTATATATGTAAAAGTATTTTTATCCATAGGACTTACATAAAATGTGAAAATTTTACTAAGTCTAAAATATCTTCAAAACTGTTGCTCAACTGCAGATGAACCTTAAAGAGAAGTTGTAGAGTTTGAGAAACTATGCACTTTTGCTTTTTGGACCATCTCCATTTGAGCACTGGTTTAAAAGTTGCAAGCTCTTTACAGTCAGGTCCCTGTTTTTCTCCGATTTTTCAAATCAGTCCCTGGCTCAGTTCTTCCCCTTTCTTCTTCCTGGCGCCACTGCCCCCTCTGCTCTATTTTCCTGTTTCCCCTCTGCTCCGCCGCCGGTACAGCTCCCCCGGCCGCCGCTCTGCGCCCTTCTGCGCCCCGCTCCACATGTCGAGCTGCTCTTCCTCCCACCGCCCTCGGTGCCCGCGTTGGTCGTCCCTGGCTTCTCCATGTCGGGCCGAGGTCCCGAGCGGCTGCCACGCCGCCCTACCCGACGCGCCGGCGCCGCCCATGGTCTGCGCTTGCTGGGTGAACCTCTGCTCCCTTCCTTCTCTTCCGCAGGCTGTGCCTTGCTACAAAACTGAATCAAGCCCCATCCTTCTACTGTTTTCTCCCTCTGTCTTCCTTCCTCGCGACCACTGAACACAGAGCCGCCACCGTCGAATTTCCACCGGAAAATTACCCGCAGCCGCAGCCGCACCGTCCCGACCCAATCCCTTGAGCCCTAAACTTCCTCACTTCCTTCCCTTACTCCACAACCGGATCCAACCCAGCCCCGGCCCTCCCCCTCGCCGGATTTGCTCCACCCCGAGCCGCCCCTCCTTTGGCGCCGCCGAGCTCGGCTTCGCCGTCGACAGCCCGCATCGTCACCTCTCCGGCCGAGCCACGTATGGAAATCGCTTTCCCATGTTCCAGTGATGCTCGTGCGTGCGTTACTTCCCCGTGTTCGCCGGCCTTTCACCGGGAACGGCGTTGCGCCGCCACGGCCGCCGCTCCTCCTCGCCGTCGGCCGGGTTTCCCTTCTGCCAGATGAGCCCCACCTTGCCCAACGTGTTTTCCCCCTCCTGCTGGTCGTGCTTGGCCGGTCCCTCCCCGCCGGCGACCTCGCCGCCGGCGAGAACATGCCGGGGCCGAGCGGCCGGGCCATGTCAAGGCCAGGCAGGGACATGTTCATGAGAAGGGAACTTTTCCCAGGGGCCCAAGTGCATAATATCCAGACCCCCCCCCTCTCTAGTGAATCTGTTATTTCATGTGTGTGTGTTTTTGGTCTTGCAAAATTCATAGAAAATCACAGAAAAATCCAAAAATGGTAAAACTAGTTTTGTTAGAAACTAGATATCAAACTCTATAACTTCTGTTAATGAAGTTTAGTTTGAAACAAAATACTTTTACCTCTATTTTCAGTCTAAGTTTAAAGAGTGGTTTGTGCTTAACTCTTACATTTCTTGCTTTGTACTTATGATTTTTGGCATGGATGTTCCATGAGCTATATGTAACCTTGTATTAAGATTCCAAACTCAAATTTGTTTTATAACTTAACTTCTTTTGATTTGGGCATTTCGAATTTGAAATATTAGCTAAACATGTTGTGTGAACCTTTTTAGTTAAGATCTCTTGTCTTTTTCTAAGGTGTTAATGTTTAGCGCCTTATTTCCAAAACTTTATAATCTTATTACTTAAAGTTTTGAAATTAAATTTGGGTCTAAATTCAAATTCAAATTTAAATATTTCAATTCTTGTTTGCAACAAATTCAGCAGTATCTTTATGATTCCTTTGCAAATGGTGTTTCAAACCTAAACCATCTTTATTTTATGAATTCTTGTGTGTTAATTGGATGAGTTATACCATTTGAAGTGTGAATTTTTAAATTTAAATTTCACCTTATTTAATTTATTGCATCTCATATAGAACCAACGACGCTCGACGACGGGGACTACGAGTTGGTCTTAGGACAAGACCAAGGCTTTTCAGAAGACCCAGCGCAAGTCGTCAAGGGACTAACTGAAGCCCCGAACCCAAGTTCGGAAGCCTCTGACACTCCTGCCCCTAACTCCACTCTAGAAGGCAAGCCCCGGACATATCCCACTACTTTATTTACACTGCAATCTATGTCTATCTATATTATATCTTGCATTAAGTCTAGGAATTGAAGTGAAACCCTAGGTGCATGAATCCTAGGAATCCAATGTAATGCTCCCGAGTCCTTATCGGATAGATGCTCCGCTAATAGGACCGGTAGAAGTCGGGTGATTTCCTGTCACTCGCGCGATATAGGAGTTGCATGTTTACATTCCTGCAACCACTATAAGGATGATGAACAGGGTCATGTGCTGTATCATGACCTGAGGATTACCCTGTCTGTTTTGATAAAAGTTTTAAGGTCGAAATGTGTGGTAGTGGTGGCTAAGCTTTTGAAAGTACTAGCCACATACCACGAAATATGGTAAGCGGTAAGCCTAGTACCCGAATGGCCCGGCAAATGGACTTGTCTCCACCACTCGACTTTTATTTTATGTTTACACGCACCGACGTGTGGGAGTACGTTCTGCATGGCAGACAGGAATACGGGTTTTGTAGTCGCGCTACAGACGTATGTCCTGCACATATAGGGTGTGCGTACGGTCCTGCAGTCGCTTGTGGTGGCCCTGATCCATAACCCGGAATATGAGGGAAACGGTTGCTTTGGAACGCCCTGTTGGTATTCCAAGCGTGTGTGTTAGGTTTACCTTGCAAGGTTAAATTCGATTCGGATCGTCCGCCTCTCACGAGGATTGAGACTGCTTATCCCTTCTGCCACATGGAGTAAAAAGTGAAATTGTTGATGAGATAATCTTGATGGATGATAATATCTATCATGCTTGTTTAGTGTAGGTGCTAACCTAGAATAAATACTCAACTAGAAGATGAAAGCTAAAACTGGAAAGTAGTTAATGCTCTTTGTTGCTTTTCAGCTGAAAATAAACCCAGAGCCTCTATAATGCCTGCATGAGTCTAGTTATGGGTTAAAGTATACCCAATCCCGGGTAAGCCTTGCTGAGTATTAGAATACTCAGCCTTGCTTATATCTGTTTCAGGTATGACCTTCGAAAACCCCACGGACAACCTTGTGTGGCCAACGTCCGTTCCTTATGGCTGGTCCGTGGAATGGGACCCGTCCCCGGCCGGCAGTGACCCTCCGGAGTGACACCAGGCCCTGGGCTAAGCTTGGTGTCCGCTTTCGCGATGTGTGTAGTCGCGTAAAACTTTTTCCTTCCGCTGTGAGTTGGACAAGCTGTTATGCTTGTCAGTTTGAACATGGTTTGTATAAATTCACTTTTCTTTGAACTCAGTTTGTAATAATGTATGTATGACTGTAAATTAAAAGTTGATGAGCTTTTCTGTGATGTGCACTCGCCTTCGTGCGAGGTAAACCTGCTTCGGTCCTGTTGAACCGTGGTTGTATCGGGCGGAGACCCGACGGACCAAAGGATTGTTCCGTTTAAAGTGCGTTAAGCTGATTGCAGTTGTACGGTGATCAATAGCGCACTTGAGCCGGAATAATTCAGGCGGTTCTGCCACAAAAGATGAGTCGTACGGACTATGATATGGTGGTCAATGTTGAGGCATATTCCTTGGTGAAAACGAAACACCTCAGATGTTACCCTAACATGGGACATGTTGTGTTTTCTTATAGTACCTCTTCTAGGAAATTGTGGTTGAAACTGATGAGTCATAAAGAATGATCCTCTTTCTCCAACTAATCCTTCCTCAACCTCCCTCAAGACATGGTCTCGAGGAAAATTAAGAAGAAAGCACCACAAGGGAAACTAGGGGGTAGGATTCGCATGAAATGCTCTTTCCCCAAGATTCCTGCTGTTCAGGAGACGTACCTTCAGCAGAGTTTTAGATATAAAGGAGATGAAAGCTCAAAATCTGCAGACATCCTCGGTTGCTCAATGCGCTCTCCTCCTGACAACATCGTTATGCAAATCGATTAGGGGAGTAGTTTATCGGATATGATCCAAGATTTTCTTCCCTTTAGTCGGATCTTTAAGCAAAAACAAGCCTTTCGAGAGGGCATCAAGCTGTAGGCCAGCGAGATCAGAAAGTCCAAACCGAAAGTGTTGAAGCAACATGCGCTCGGGTTTGGACAAGACTTGGCAAGAGAAGAGAAACAACCCCATGTTGTGCCTAGCTATTCCTCCTCTTGAGGTGATGGTAGGGTTCTCATAGCTTAACCCCGGGAAGGAATTTTCCTAAACTAGCGCTATGAGTGAGGGATGAAACTTGTAGCCGGATGAGGGATTGCGTTCCAGGAAGGATGGCTCTAAAGACTCACCCCGTAGGGTCGAAAGGTGTGCATGAGGATAACCTTTCATGGATAGCAGGAGTAAAGGTAGAGATAAAGAAAAGCAAAAAGATACGAGGGTAAACTTGGTAGCGGGGTTGAAGGTAGAGGTAAGAAAATAAACAAAGGCTATGACTTTTTTTATTTTTTTAGAAAAAGATACAAAGACAACTACAACAACCATTCCCCGACAATGGCACTAGAAATGCTTATTGGTATTTCTAAATCCACAAGCGCACGGATATACCGTCGTAGCACTTCACCCGGAGAGTATTCTGGGTATCGTATTTTCTTAGGAAACAGAGGTGTAACGGTATTTTAGCTAGTTTACCCTGAAGAACAGGAGATAGAATGGCCTAGATACCATGATTTGTCTAAGGGAAAGCATTAAGGAAGGATAGACTCAGCTACTACTCGCTTACTTCGGGCACCGGCCTGACCCTTGTCTGCCACGACCCTCCGGCCATTAGCTCTACTCCGGACCCGAACATGGGGGATTTCACAAGACACGCCGAAGCGAGACGGACGGATAGGGCTGTCACCACCTACAGCCTACCCCGCAACACCGTGGGGCTCGTGGCAAACAAAAGTAATCTAGGGCCTAAACACCACGTCTATGCCATCGACTACTACTCTAGTGTCGTACAGGGTTTACCCATTTTTATCAGGGGGCCTCTACTAGAGCATCCACTACAAGAACGGATGATGAACTCGCAAACGAATAACAACAAGAGAATATACTAGCAAAGTACTTTACCACTATAGATAAACTCAGATACTTACTCAAATGATTCGCATCCGATGAGGTACAAGGTAGAAGAGAGGCCGACACGTCTAGCTCTTCTCCACGCTTCTCGTTCTTCAGCTTGTAATGACCAAAAGGGAAAAATGAGCTAAGGGTGAAGAAACGTAGTTGTTAGATGTTCCATGTGTTGGAGTAGATCTCGCCCTTCTCATTCTTCAGCTTGTAAGCCCCTGACCGTAGGACTTGCGTGATGATGAAGGGCCCTTCCAAGGGAGGGATCAGCTTGTGCTTGTTCTTCATCAACTGCATGCGTCGGAGCACCAGGTCTGCTACCTGGAATGCTCGACCTCTAATGTTCCTACTGTGGTACCGCCGAAGGGTCTACCGGTACTTGGCAGATCGGACGAGCGCCATGTCGTGCGCCTCATCGAGCTGGTCGAGCGCATCCTGGTGTGACTCCTCTGACCTGCTCTCGTCGTATGCCTGCACCCTTGGTGCATCATAGTTGAGGCCTGTCGAGAGCCTGGCCTCGGTGTTGTACACCATGAAGAAGGGGGTGAACCCTGTGGATCGGTTCGTCCTGGTGCGCAAGCTCCATAGCACTGCTGGCACCTTGCTAGCCAAGCACCCCGCAAACTTGTTGAGGCAGTTGAAGAAGCACGGCTTCAGGCCGTGCAGGACGATGCCGTTGGCGTGCTCAATCTGCTCGTTGGTCCGGGCATGCGTGACCGAGGCCCAGCCAACCTAGATGTGGTAGCCATCGCAGAAGCGTAGGAACTTCTACCCCGTGAACTGGGTCCCGTTGTTAGTGATGATGCAGTTCGCGACCCCAAAGCAGTAGACTATGTCGAGGAAGAATTCGACCGTGTCCTCAAAGTGGATTTGGGTGACTGGCTTCACCTCAATCCACTTGGACAACTTGTCCACCGCCACGAGAAGGTGGTTGTATCCCCTAGGTGCTTTCCGAAAGGGACCGACCATGTCCAGCCCCTAAACCGTGAATGGCCACGTAATCGGGATGGTCTGGAGCTCCTGGGCGGGCAAATGCGTCTGCCGCGTGTAGTATTGGCATCCTTCGCAGGTGTGCACGATGTTTTGCACATCCGCAATCGTGATCAGCCAGTAGAAGCCCTGTCAGAAGGCTTTTCCGACCAGCGATCTTGGCGCCGTGTGGTGGCCGCAAATGCCTCCGTGGATGTCGCGGAGCATCTGTTGCCCTTGCTCGCGAGGCATGCACTTTTGTAGGATCCTATTGAAAGAAAGCAAGTCAATCTTCTATAATACTCTTGACCATACAAGAATGAAGATATTTTGAAGGTGAAGATATTACCATGGATATAAATATTTATAGAAAGTTCTAGAGTCACTTGTCTTATATGCCAATTGAAAAAAATATGTAGGAATATTCTAGAATATCTTTTGTTGTATGGTAAAGTAGAAAATATCTAGGAAGGTTCTAGAGTAGAGGACACATGTCATCACCATATGTGTCGCCATGGTCTATATATATGAGAACCCCCTCTCCCTCCCCTAGCAACCTAAGAGGCAACAACACATACAAGCCACAAGCATTAGAGAGAGTTGGGGTTGTAGTGATAGGTGAGTGTGTGAATGAGTGCTAGGATAGCCACTTAAGAAGTGTTCACACTCTCGTGTAATATTGTTGTTCGTGTAATAAAGTGTTGTTCAAAAGAGTTGGTCTCCCAATCTGCTTCTATAGTTTCTAACTACTTAGTGCGTGGATTGTGATCTATCGAAGGTTGGCTTTGCCCCCGGGATCACAATAGTCCAAGCTTCATCTGAAGGTTGGATCTGCCACCTGAAAGCAAGCTTCATCTGTAGGTTGGCTCTGCCACCCGGGAGCTAGAAGGTCGGCCCTGCAGCCAAAAAGGACCAAAAGGCACTAAGTAATTAGAAATTATAAAGCTGTCCACTACAGAGTGAGTGGGCGTTCCTAGGTATAGGTACACCTTCAAGTGGGTGATTAGGGCCACCTCCGTTTCCAACAATTGGTATCAGAGCCAGGTTCGTCCGGGACCATCATCTTGAGGAGGCATCGGTGAGCACAAGTGCTTGTGGTATCCAATGTCAAGCAGGCGCTAAGGGGAGACTCTGTCGGTGCACAGTCTGGGACTGTGAAGCTTGTTGGTCAGGGACCAGAGGAGCTGACGCTGGGCGTCGATCACTATGGCAGATCTTGGCGCAAGGAGTGGAATCAGGAAGCTCAACAGCCACAACTATGGTTATTGGAAAACCTGCATCGAGTCCTACTTGCAAGGTCAAGATTTGTGGGAGGTTGTTGCAGGCAGTGAGGTTGTGCCTCCAACGAAGGAGAAGGATCAAGAGGAGCCCTTACGAAAATGGAAAATGGCAAAGCTATATTCATGTTGAAGACTACAATCTAGGAGGACCTACTAGAGCATATCAGAGATGCAGAGACTCCGAAGACAGCTTGGGAGACTTTGTAAATGTTGTTTTCCAAGAAGAATAAAGCATGCCTACAACTCCTGGAGAATGAGTTAGCAGGTATCTCTCAAGGAACCTTGACTATCAGTCAATATTTTACCAAGGTGAAGTCTATTAGTCGAGAGATATCTCAGCTTGAGCCCAAGGAGAAGATTGATGAAGCTCGTATGA
Organism: Panicum hallii; assembly: GCF_002211085.1. Classification (NCBI taxonomy): domain Eukaryota; kingdom Viridiplantae; phylum Streptophyta; class Magnoliopsida; order Poales; family Poaceae; genus Panicum; species Panicum hallii. The sequence goes on along the minus strand of NC_038047.1, from coordinate 13,122,523 downwards.
AGAGGATAATAATTCATGGGCTTAGACATGAGTATAGTGGATTTATTGTTGCCATGAGAGGGTGGCCGAATCAACCATCTTTGGTTGAGCTAGAGAATCTATTGGTTAACCAAGAAGAGTTGGCCAAGCAGATGGGGAGTATTACCGAGAAGGAAGAAGAGGAGGCTCTCTTTACAAGTAAGAAGAAGGGCTCATTTAGGAGACAAGAAAGATTCAAGCCAAAGTGGACAGATGGTGACAAGTATCATGCAAAGGAAAGAAGTCCTTCTTCAGGGGGAGCAAGAGGAAGAGAAGATAAAAAATATCAACTAAAAAAGCAAAATGGACGGTGCTTCAATTGTGGTAAGGCTGGCCATTTTGCTAGAGATTGTCATCTTCCAAAAAGATGTTTTGAAGGAAATATAGCCACTACCATAAACGAAGAGAAAAAGGAGGAAGCACCTAACAGTGAAGAAGAATGGGATATTGAAGCCGGTTTTTCTCAAGAAGTAGAAGATAATGAGTTGGAGGAGGACATCGTGGCACCTGCTTTTGCAACGACAATTGATCCAAAAATTGACTATAAGGAAAATTGGATCATTGATTCTGGGTGCTCCAATCACATGACTAATGATGATAAGAAGTTAGAGGATATGATAGACTAAAAAGGGGGAAGAGAAGTATTAATAGCTGATAATTCAAGATTGGCTTTTTCTCATGTTGGAAAGACAACCATTCCAAGATATAGTCCTCATCAACTCCAACTCAACAAGGTATATCATATCCCCGGGTTAAAGAAAAATCTTCTATCAGTGTCTAAGTTGACAAAAGTAGGAAAATGTGTTCTCTTTGGACCGGAAGGTGTGTCTATATACAGAAAAGTAAAGGTGATTGGCACACCAATTTTGGAAGGAAAGAGGAGACAACCAGTCCATGTCCTCTCTGCTGAGTCCGCTTATGTGGATAAGACTCGAAGGAGTGAGACCGGGGATCTTTGGCATGCCCACCTTGGACATGTCAATTATAGGAAATTAAAGGAGATGATGCAAAAGCAAGTTTTTAAGGGGCTTCCTCAAATGGATATCTGAATTGATACGGTTTGTGCCGGTTGTCAGTTTGGCAAGGCTCATCAATTACGATACAAAGAGTCTGAGCACCGATCGATGACACTGTTGGAACTCATACATTCGGATATTTTTGGTCCGGTGAAGCAAATATCTCTTGGAGGTATGAGGAACATGGTGACTTTTATTGATGACTTCTCAAGGTATGTTTGGGTTTACTTTATGAAGGAGAAGTCGGAAACCTTTTTGAAGTATAAGGAGTTTAAGGAGAAGGTAGAAGGTGAGCTCGATATGAAAATTAAGTGTCTTCGGACTGATAACGGGAAAGAATATTTATCAAATGAGTTCACCAACTATCTCAAGGAGAATAAGATAAGGGAGCAATTAACATGCCCTCATACCCCACAACAAAATGGAGTTGTAGAGCGAAAGAATTGGCATCTTGCAGAAATATGTCAAAGTATGCTCCATGCAAAGATTGTTCCTGGAAGGTTCTGGGCTGAGTGTATGAGGATAGCAGCCTATGTGATTAATAGGCTCCCACAATCAAAGTTGGGATTCAAGTCTCCTCATGAGATTCTATGGAAGGTGAAGCCAACGGTAAGCCATCTCAAGGTCTTTGGATGTGTATGCTACGTATTTGTGCCAGACCACCTAAGGAGCAAGTTTGAAAAGAAGGCAATTCGATGCATCTTTGTGGGCTATGATGATGCATAGAAAGGTTGGAGGTGCTATGATCCAACCACGGGGAAATGCCACATCTCAAGGAATGTGGTTTTTGATGAAGCTTCAGCATGGTGGTCTCCTGAGAAGGTTACGTTGCCGGAATCTCATGACTTGGTGGAGGTACCGGAAGAGATTCAAGAGGAGTCTCATGATAGCATTGAGAAGGTTCTAGAAGAAGTACAAGGAGAGGAGCAGATCCCCACTCCGGATCATTCTCCAAGCAAGGGGAAGAGCCCATGGAAAATGGGTGTACATTGGCCAGCTCAAAAGAAGGTTCAAGAGCCTATCCAAAAATTACAGAGGACAACAAGGAAAATAGGGCCACCTCCAAGGTATGGGTTTGTTGCTCTCACTGATGAATTATCTATTGAGCCATCTTCATATGAAGAAGCAGAAAAAGTCAAAAGTGGCAAAATGCTATGAAGGAGGAAATTGAAGCACTAAAAGGAAATCAAACATGGGAATTAGTGCCAAAACCAAAGGATGTGAGACCAATATCCTGCAAATGGGTATATAAGATAAAGACTCGCTCTGATGGCTCAATTAAGAGGTATAATGCTCGATTTATTGCTCGGGGATTCTCTCAACAGTATGGACTGGATTATGAAGAAACATTTAGTCCGGTTGCCAAGATTACAACTGTCCAAGTATTACTTGCACTGGCAGCAACTAAGTCATGGAGATTATGGCAGTTGGATGTCAAGAATGCATTCCTACATGGAGAACTTGATAAAGAGATATATATGGAGCAACCAAGAGGCTTTGAGAGTAAGATACATCCAGAATATGTTTGCAAGTTGAAGAAGGCACTATATGGTCTTAAACAAGCCCCAAGAGCATGGTATGGAAAGATTGCTGAGTTCCTTATTCAAAATGATTTTAAGGTTACTCCATCGGATTCTAGTTTGTTTGTGAACTTTAAAGAAGGAAGAATAGCAATAGTTCTTGTTTATGTTTATGACTTAATTATCACAGGAGATAATGTTGACGAGATACAAAGGATTAGAAAGAATCTCTCCATCTGATTTCAAATGAAGGAGCTTGGAGATTTAAAGCATTTCCTTGGATTGGAGGTGGAGCATACAAAAGAGAGAATATTCTTAGGTCAACAAAAATATACCAAATATATTCTTGAAAGGTATGGCATGCTTGACTGCAAACCTATCTCTACTCCTATGGATCCTAATGTGAAGTTCAAAGTGGATGATGATAAGAACTTGGAGGATGTGACCATGTATCAAAAAATGGTTGGAAGTCTCATATATCTTACACTAACCCGTCCCGATATTGCTTACTCCATTGGTGTGGTTAGTCGATATATGAGCAATCCAAAGAAATCTCTTCTTGATGCAGTCAAGCGTATTTTAAGGTATGTCAAGGGTACAATCAATTTTGGTATTCTATATAAGAAGATAAAAGATTGCCAGTTGGTTGGCTATTGTGACGCTGACTTTGCCGGAGACTATGATACATGAAGATCAACAACCGGGTATTCCTTCAGCCTTGGATCCGGGATTATATCTTGGTGTAGCAAGAGACAACCTACTGTGGCATTATCATGCACCGAAGCAGAATACCGATCAGCAACAATGGCAGCACAAGAGAGCACTTGGCTTAAACAACTCATGAAGATCTACATCAGCCAATAGAGTACCAAGTAAGGATTTTCTACGATAACTTATCTTCTATCCGATTGGCTGAAAATCCAGTTTTTCATGCAAGGACCAAACATATAGAAGTTCATTACCATTATATAAGAGAAAAGGTCCTTGAGGATAAAATTGAGATGGTGCCTATCAAGACTGAAGAGCAAAATGCCGGTATCTTCACCAAAAGCCTTCATAAGGAAAAGTTTGAGAGATTTCGGGAGGTGTTTGGCATGGTCGACAAAGCAACTATTGTGAGAAGATTGCCTTGAGGGGGAGTATTGAAAGAAAGCAAGTAAATCTTCTAGAATACTCTTGACCATGCAAGAAAGAAGATATTTTGAAGGTGAAGATATTACCATGGATATAAATATTTATGGAAAGTTCTAGAGTCACTTGTCTTATATGGCAAGTGAAAAAAATATGTAGGAATATTCTAGAATATCTTTTGTTGTATGGTAAAGTAGAAAATATCTAGGAAGGTTCTAGAGTAGGGGACACATGTCATCACCATATGTGTCGCCATGGTCTATATATATGAGAACCCCCTCTCCCTCCCCTAGCAACCTAAGAGGCAACAACACATACAAGCCACAAGCATAAGAGAGAGTTGGGGTTGTAGTGATAGGTGAGTGTGTGAATGAGTGCTAGGATAGCCACTTAAGAAGTGTTCACACTCTCGTGTAATATTGTTGTTCGTGTAATAAAGTGTTGTTCAAAAGAGTTGGTCTCCCAATCTGCTTCTATAGTTTCTAACTACTTAGTGCGTGGATTGTGATCTATCGAAGGTTGGCTTTGCCTCCGGGATCACAACAGTCCAAGCTTCATCTGAAGGTTGGCTCTGCCACTCGGAAGCAAGCTTCATCTAGAAGGTCGGCCTTGCAGCCAAAAAGGACCAAAAGGCACTAAGTAATTAGAAATTATAAAGCTGTCCACTATAGAGTAAGTGGGTGTTCCTAGGTATAGGTCCACCTTCAAGTGGGTGATTAGGGCCACCTCTGTTCCCAACAGATCCCTATCATGCTCTTCTTGTAGACGGTGTCCCACGTTCGCGACCACAATCGGCCAGTAGAAGCCCTGTTAGAAGGCTTTTCCGACTAGCGATCTTGGCGCCGCATGGTGGCCGCAAATGCCTCCATGGATGTCGCGGAGCATCTGTTGCCCTTGCTCGCGACGCATGCACTTCTACAGGATCCCTATCATGCTCTTCTTCTAGAGGGTGTCACCGACCATGACGTACACCTTGGCACGGCACGCGAGGCATCGCACCCCTATGTCATTGGCAAGGAGGGTCCCTCGAACGAGGTAGCCCAGAATAGCCATGATCTATTCCAGCTCGACCGTCGTAACCTCTCGACACTCGCTGGTCTAGGAGGGTCCTTCTCCGTCCCCTTGGCTAGGGTCGGCCCCTTCAGCAGCCTCCGAGGCCACATCAGGCGTGGTGGCCACTACGTGGTCAGGCGCGCCTTGGCCAGTAGAGGGGTCGGGTGGCCGGTCGCGCTTGATCGATGGCTCGTGGGCTCTGTTCATGATGACTCCCAGTGGGGCCAGCTCCCTACTTGAGGCTAGCTTGGCTAGGATGTCGGTCGCCTCATTGTCGTACCAGAGGATGTGGTAGAGCTCAATGCCATCAAACCTCTCATCCAGTTTGTGAACCTCATCACAGTAGGTGATCATCTTGTCATCTCAGCACGACGCATCTTTCATGACCTGGTTGACCACCAGCTTGGAATTGCCCCACACGTAGAGGCATCGAACCCTCAAATCGGAAGCGATGCGTAGCCCGTGGATGAGTGCTTCGTACTTTGCATATTGTTGGAGGCCGGGAAGTGTAACCGGATTGTGTACCATAGCCTGTCCCCAGAGGAGGAGACGATGATGACCACAGCCCCCGCGCTAGTGCCCTGGACCGATCTGTCAAAGTACATGGTCCAGTACTCGATGCAGCTCAGGGGAGGCGAGGTTTGGGTCTCTATCCACACTGCGACGAAGTCAGCCATGACCTGTGACTTAATCTCCATCCTCGGGACATAGGTGATGTGGTGGCCCATGAGCTCCGTCGCCCATTTGGCTACCCGCCTGACACGTCCCGGTTCTGGATGATGTCGCCGAGCGTAGTCGATGTCACCACCATGACATGGTGACTCTTGTAGTAGCTGCAGCTGCTTCCGCTTCGATTAGCTTCTAGACCTGCGGGTATTGTACCTTGGTGTCGGAGAGGACATCGCTCACGAAGTACACAGGCTGTTGGACCTTCAGCGCATGTCCGGACTCCTCCTATTCTATGACGAGCGCCACACTAACCAACTGCATGGTGGCGGTGATGTAGAGCATCAGTGGCTCATCAGGGTCAGGACAGACCACGGTTGGTGGCTCAGCGAGGAAGGTCTTTAGTTAGTCAAAGGCCTCCTGCACCTCATCCATCCATCAGAACTAGTCGAACTTCCATAGCAGCTTGTACAGTGGCATCCCTCGCTCCTCGAGCCATGAGATGAATTGGCTCAAGTAGGCTAGGCAGCCCATCAGCTTTTGGGCGCCCTTAAGGTTGGTGATCGGGCCCAAGTTCTGAATGGCTGCGATCTTTTTCGGGTTGGCTTCGATGCCGTGCTCGGAGATGATGAAGCTGAGTAGTTTGCCTTTCGGCATCTCGAAGACGCATTTCTCGGGGTTGAGATTGATCCAGTAGGACCAGAGATGCGAGAAGGTCTGCTCCAGCTTCTCGACCTGGTGGTCGACCTTCCTCGACTTGACCATGATGTCGTCGATGTAGACCTCGACGACCTCTCCAATGAAGCTATCGAGGCACCGCTGCATGCAGTGCTGGTATGTTGCCCCGGCATTCTTGAGGTCGAAGGGCATCATCACATAGCAGTATGTGCCGAATGGGGTAATGAACGAAGTCGCAAGCTGGTCGGACTCATTCGTCCCAATCTGGTGGTACCCCGAGTACGCGTCCAGGAAGCACAAGGTTTTGCACCCTATGGTCGAATCGACCACCTGATCCATGAGTAGCAGGGGGTACGGCACCTTGGGACAAGCCTTGTTCAGGCTCGTGTAGTCAACGCACATGCGCCACATCCCATTCTTCTTCCACACAAGAATGGGGTTTGCTATCCACTTAGGATGGAACACCTCCTTGATGAACCCGGCCGCTAAGAGCTGAGTGATTTCTTCGCCAATCGCCCTCCACTTCGCATCGTCAAAGCGCCTCAAATGCTGCTTGATGGGTCGGGCGTTCAGCAAGATGTCCAGCGTGTGCTTGATGACCTCCCTCAGGATCCCTAGCATGTCAGACGGTTTCCATGTGAAGATGTCCCGATTGCTACGCAAGAAGTCAGTGAGCGCACTTTCCTATTTGTCGGTCGGGCCGGCCCCACTCCGGATCATCTTGCTGGCATCCTCGGGGTTGAACTTGAGTGGCTTGGTGTCTTCAGCGGGCTTGGAGGCTCCTGTAGAGGTCTTGACTTTAGCCGAGTCGGGTGCCACCTCCACAGTGGCAAGCTGGATGCTTTTGAGCTCGAGCGATCTGACCGCCATCGCGGCCAGATCACAGCTCTCCTGCTCGTAGAGGTGGGCCTGCTAGAGGCTTCCTCCCACCATGATGACCCCCTTGGGCCTAGGGATCTTTAGCTTGAGGTAGGTGTAGTTGGGCATGACCATGAACTTCACATAGCAGGCCGCCCTAAGATCCCGTGGTACAATCCTAGGAAGTCAGCCACATCAAAGGTGAGAGTCTTAATGCAAAAGTTCGCACTGCTGATGAAGGTGATGGGCAGGTCGACCTGCCTGAGCGGTATGGCCTGCACGCCAGGGACTACCCCTTGGAACGGCACGCCCGTTGAGCGGATGCGCAACCGCGCTAGCCCTCGGCATAGAGGATGTTCAAGTCGCTTCCACCGTCCATCAGGACCCTGGTCAGATGAGTCTTTCCTATGATGGGGTCCACGATGAGTAGGAACTGACCCGGCTGTGGGATGCTATCGGGTGGTCGGCTCAGTCGAAGGTGATCGCCGCCTCCGACAACTTAAGGTAGGTTAGGACAGCCTCGCGCGGAGAGGTCGTGGTGTTCACCTTTCGAGCCGTCAACTTGTGCCGATGCTTCAACTCATAAGCTGCCGGCCCCTCGAAGATCATAAGGCATCCCTTAAGCCTCAGGAACGCATCCTCCTCCTTATTTTTCTTGATGGGCTCAGCTCGCTTGCCCTTGTGAGTGGCCACTAACTCACCCTTGAGGTACCGCTTAAAGAGGTCACAATCCTTGAAGAGGTGCTTGACAGGGAAGTCGTGGTTTGGGCACAGCCCCTCCATCTTCTTATCAAAGTTTTCGTGGTTCTTGCCATTGTCGGGCCAGCCCTTTTTTGCTTGCCCGCACAGTCAACAGCAGCGACGAACTCGACATCATGGTGCTTGCGGTTCTTCTTGTTCTGCCTGCGCTGTGCCTAGTTGGCCTCATCCCCATCCTCAAGATCAGCCTTTCCGGTGTCCTTGCTTAAGTTAGCTCGGACCACCTCCTCACCTGAGGCGTGGCTGGTGGCATTGTCGAAAAGCTTTCATGTCAAGCATGATCGGTCATGCCCGAGCTCATGCATGAGTGACTCGTTCATCATCTTTGCTATGAAGGCGCTGATCACGTCGGTGTCGTCGGTGTCATCCACGTCAGGAAGGTTGTTGCACTGCTTGGAGAAGTGGCAGATGTACTAACGGACAGTCTCTCCCACCATTTGCCTGCAGTTCCTTAGGTCCCAGGACTTCCTAGGCACATGTAAGTGCCCTGGAAGTTGCTGTTGATGACGTGCCTGAGGCCACTCCAGGACTCGATGCAACCCATCGGCTGGTGCTTGATCTAGGCGCGCATGTTGTCGGCGAGGTAGAGAGGGAGGAATTGGATGATGAAAAGCTCATCATCAACTCCCCCCCCCACGGTCAATAAAAACGCCGTGAGGTAGTCCTCGAGCAAGATACAAGGATCAGTGTCCCCTCAGTTTTTGGTGAGGTTTGATGGAGGCTGGAACCATGCTGGGAATGGGTCCTGGTGAATGTTCTTCCCAAACGCCCGCAGCCCATGCCACTTGGGGCTTTGGCTGCGATCATCGTCAAGGCCGCCATGCCGCCGGTGCAGTTCTCCCTGCCGCGGGGGTTGGTGAGCTCTGCTTCCTCGCGCTCGCAGTTTCGGGCGTTGATGATGTTGTGGGTGACGAGGTTGCCCCCCAGCCGACTCCGTACCAAGAGAACCACAAGGCTCTAGGCTACGCTGGAGCCCCTACTACCAGTTATCGCGGCTGATCGGCAGAATAACTGGTGCCCCTCGCGCGCGCTCGCTCTGGCTTGAGAATCCACTCGGTGGATGCTAATCACGGCCTGCCCATTGGGGCTTTTGTAGCTGCTAGCCTCAGGACGCCTCTTGTCCGCCTCTAGCAGGACACGGAGTTCACCCATGACGTGTTGCCCCTCCGGGCTCGCTTGAGGCGGCATTGGCCGCATGATCACCGCAGCTGCGGCAACATTTTGGCTTGCTCATGGAAAGTAGGGTGTATCATGCTCGTCATGTAGGATCTTGCTATTGACCGCCCTGGCCCTGCCGCGTGCCCTGACGACACGTGGCATGGTCACCGAGCACGCGTTGGCCACACGCACTCGCACAGCGAGCTCACGCTTGTCGTCCACCGTGTGAGCCTTGGTGCGCTCAAGCCTCTCCTACTCGTAAGCGGCACCGGCATGTGTTGCACCAGAGGATGGGTAGGCTTGTCACCCGCTCCCCTCATCGGGTCCACCCCTGCCGTGTGCACCATGTTGTACTCTCTCGAGGGGTGGATGTCCTCGTCTGGTGAGGACTCGAAGCTAAATTTGCATGACTCCGCCTTGAGGAGGTTGTAGACCGATGTCGGGGTGTAGTCCGCCATCCTGACGGACACCGAACATATGTGTAATCCTCGTCACGTCCGCTCAGCGATCTCCAGCTCGAAGAGAGTCACAGAGTTCCTCAGCCTGAAAGGGAGAGGGACACTGGGGTAATAGAAATTGTGTTTTGGGGCCAGCACATAAAAGGTTCATCGGCACTCCTCAGGCTCCGGTTCCAACTTAAGGTGTGCGTTAAAACGCTGTGCGAGGGTGCCGCCGTTAACTGTGGGAGGGATTGGCACTGCTTGTGCCTCATCCCCCACGCCGCGGAGGTGAAGGTGGCCGAGCTTGTCGGCTACAAACTCCAAGCTTCCGAAGCGGATGGCCTATTCGGGGTTGCAACTAGGAACGTAACTTCACCCACCGACGCTGTTGATGACGAACTCCAGGCTCCCAAAGAGGATGGAGCCCCCAAGGGCCTCAGCCACCGTGTTGATGTTGGGGGCCGCCATCGAGCGATCACGTGGCGGTGTGTAACGACCCAACCTAGGAAAATGGCCCATGCCCACTCTGCACACTGAGTGGACCACACCTACACTGCAACTTGTTTACGCTTTGGTTCTCGCTTCGCATAAAAGGGTTAACCCAAGGTTGCATTGCTTCCTAGAGTGGGCTATTTAAGTTAGCTCATCCCACTCTAAACTTCCCATTTGGGACTATTCTTGAGCTACCATGCCTCATGCATGGTACTCCAATTATGGCCCAACTGGCCCATAGGCTGGATGTTACATCCACCCACCCTTAAGGACTCGACGTCCTCATCGAGAGCTGAGCTAACTCACCACACACGACAAATGTCCAGGACCCGCTCTCCTAGACATGTCCGTACGTCCAATGCTGGCGCATGTACCATATCGTGTCCACTCCGTAACACACCCGTGACATAGCGAGAGTTGGCTTTGAATACCAAATGCAACGAGCCAACCTAGGAGAATGGCTCATGCCCACTCTGCACGCTTAGTGGACCACACCTACACTGCAACCTATTTACGCTTTCATCCTCACTTCGCTTAAAAGGGTTAACCCAAGGTTGCAATGCTTCCTAGAGTTGGCTATTTAAGTTAGCTCATCCCACTCTCAACTTCCCATTTGGGACTATTCTTGAGCTACCATGCCTAATGCATGGTACTCCAATTATGGCCCAACCGGCCCATGGGCTGGATGTTACACGGTGAGAGTGCACGACTTCCCCTACCTGACGTGCCAACTGTCGGTGTTTCGATCAACGTCTCATAAATTTAGTGCCGCGTTTCTCTGTGGCTCGATGGCTAACAGACGAAGGTAAGGATTTAGACTGGTTCGGGCAACGGCCCTACGTCCAGTATGGGGTGGTGTTGTTTGTGTTCCTCACATTCGAATGTTGGGTGCTTACAATGGGGCACTTGCAAGCGGTGTGTGCATGTGTGTGGTTGCGAAAGAGAAGAAGATAGCCAAGCTCCGCCTTATATATATGGTGGGCTGGGCTACATTGCATGAGAGAAGGGGGTACCTCGCCTCACAGGAACGACATCCATGGGGTGAGGTCATCTGCCCTACATGTGTCCTGTCCGGGGACCTCTGGTTGATCGTGCTCCGCGACTCCCCAAGCCAAGTCCTGTTCGCTTGGATTGTGGCACCGCCTGACATGTCCTCGAGCCTGCGCCCCACCCGGACATTTCGAGCCTGCGCTCCACCCCCCTGGCAGGGGATGGCGCCATCGTACTGATGGGACAGCCCCATCCTAATGCACCGGGAGCGAGCCTCTTGTTTGGTCGGCACGCCCGGCCTCCCTCGCGGTGCTCGGGAGGTCGGGCGCCTTGTTCTCCCCTTGCCACACGGTCTAAGGTAGGGCCCGCTAGCGCGGGGCACCCTCCTCTCCCTACATCCGGCGGAGGGTAACCCGGTAAGGGCTGTCTCGTCAGACCTGTGGAGGGAGCATGGCCCGCGTGAGCGCCGGTCGCGGCGTCGTGATGGCCCGGTTAACTAGGGGCGTCCCTCCGGTCTATAGGCGGCGTCCCCGCCCTGGTTGTCGGGCGAGGGATGCGTGTGCATGTCTTGTCGGGCTCAGTGCAGTTAATGTCGCCCTGCGCCTTCCCCATATCTTCTCGGGGTCGAGCCCGCCTTCTGGGGCTGGCTCAGGCCTCCCGATCCCTCCTGTGATGTTACGGGTTGGGAAGGCGCCATGTGCCCCTGACCCGGCCGCTGCCGGGCCGCCGGGCCTTCCTCTGCTGGCGGGCCGGTCCTGGCCACGCGTCTCCCTGATTGGGCCAGGCTGTCCGGTCGAGGTTGGTTAAGCCCGTGATTAGGTCCCCAAGGACCGTACTTCGGGGTACCCGTGGTATTTAACCCTGTCACCTATACACCTTCATAAGGGCTAAGAATAAATCAGATGAACCTATGGCTGTTGATACAGCAGATCTGTTAGTGGGTAATGAAGATGATAAATTAAAAAGCTACTTATATAAGTCATGTGGACCTAACGCAGATGACTTAAATAAGCTCGATAAGTATGTGGCAAGTGGTCAATTTGATATTTTATCATGGTGCAAGAACCAGGTTGATGAGTATCCTATTCTTGCAAAAATAGCTCGTGATTTGTTAGCTATACAAGTTTCAACCGTTGCTTCCGAGTCTGCTTTTAGTGCTGGTGGATGTGTGATTGATCCGTTTCGCAGCCACCTTGAGCCTGAAATGGTAGAAGGTTTGATATGCATGATGGACTGGGTTGCTGCAGCAAGAAGAGGTTATAAAATCTGCTCAGTTTTAGTTGCTGTACTAGAATGTATTATTATCTTGCTTGCTGATTTTGTATGTTTTGGTTTCTCTTTAGTTTTCAGATAAGAAGGTGGGCTCAATTGTGGGTGATCTTGAAGTTGTAGAGGCGCTTGCTTCGAAACTGAGTTTAGAGGTATGTGTCATAAATTATGTTGCCTCAATTGATGTACAAATCTGCTAGCTAACAACTCACTGTACACTATGTTCCAATTCGAATTCAGCTAGCTGTTATCTTTTTATTTTGCAACTTAAACTGTCCAAGTCCCAATATAACTAGGAATGGCTTGTTGAGTTGTTGTCTTGTTGTAGAGTGGAGAAGTTGCACACAGTGATGATGAGGTGGATCGATCTATCCCATAGAGAAGATTTATTGTTCGGCATCTAGGAGGGATTTCTTAGCTTCATGGCTTTTGCTTCGCATTTCAGCTTCTACCTATCTATTATAAACTTTATTCATGTATCAGTTCCATGTACTCGTAAAACATGTATGAACTAAGTATGTATTGGTGTGATCGTCTGGAGTGTGTGGATGTGTCATGTGTGGTGCTGTTGTCCTGCTGATTTTCCCTGTGTGATCTGCCCATGTTTGTTTCATGAGTCATTGACACGTTGAACTCATGTATGGGTAATGTGTTGATCAACTGTTATATGCTGTTGTATGTTCACATATACTCATTTATGTATTGTGTGTTAGTATCATATCTGTACCAGTTTTGTTGCGTCGAATCTTTGAAGTGCATGGTTTGTTATTCCTATTTTGAAATATCGATTTCTAATGGTTATCGGCATGCAAGTTCCCGATCGAAATGAATCATTTTCAATGTACCGCATAACCGATTTTATTTTCCCGGCTGGCTTTCCCGTTCCGGAACCAAACATGCAGAACCAAAAGTGGTTAGACGGTTTTCCCAACCGTTTTCAACCCTACTCATTGCTTCGCCGACTGCTGGAGAAATCGATTCATGGAGACTCAGCAAAAAATCGCACTGTTTCGAGGGGGTTTCACATTTTTTTTCTAATAGAATCGGCTGAGAATCCAAAACAAGGACCTGTATACTATCCTCACCAATCATCATCCTTTCTGCCCTGCTGGCTTCCGTGTATGCTAGTTTTTTATTTTGTGGTTGGAACATGGAAACTTTTCATTTGAATTAGATTGACCCAGTAGTGCTAGGGTATGGTTATTTTCTTTAGTTGCCATGTTTAGCGAAGACGAGGAGGATAACAACGGTCAATGTTCAATTTACTAGGGCGAGCCAACAATTCCTGTGGCACGCCGCCGTGAAGCCATGAACCAACGTCAGCAAGCCAAGGTATGTTCACTTACTCAAATCCAAATACCCTACAGCAGTTCGCCTTCGAGCAATGAACATGTCAATATGTTACCGAAGATCAGTTGAGTCGGTTAGGTCGCTTATTGTCACACCCGGTTTTAAGAATAAAACCGAATGCATAACTATATATATGCTATCATCAAGTTACATACATATAGTGACTTCATCAGTGAATAATCAGCAACAACAGTATCACGAAAAGAAAATTAAAAGACTATAAAGATTATCAGAGTTATACAGCTTATCATGGAAATGAAGACTCCAAACTTCACAGGCAATCGACCGGGGGTTGTGTAGGCCTAGAACTCAGCATCATCTTCAAAAGACTTCATATCAACTTTCTCTTCTGAGCAGCAATTATAACAAGCGTGAGTACACTTATGGTTGGTACTCAGCAAATGTTGGGAATTATATGACATGAAGGCCAAAAGTAGGGAAAGGCTGACTGGCGTACTGCGATAAGCAATTTTAGTTGGTCAAATTTTATTAGCACTTGATTACTAAAGTATAAGTTCATACCAAAATCTATATTAAAAGAGAGAGAAGAGATACAGCATAAGCATATCCAAAACCATATACATGGTTCACGATTTAATTCATCTTCAAATTTATTAATCATGTGAGGGTCCAATCCGCTCTTAACCGTGAGCACGGCTGATATATCAGTTTTCACTTTGCAGAGGCTGTACACTTTACCCACAATTCGTGTCTCCCGAGGTAGCTGGCCTCTTAAACACTTCCGAGGTGAGTGGCAAGCGATTTACTACGAGACTTTTATAAAGATTCCCTAACTTATGACAATCCGCTAAGGTTTCAGGCTGCAGTGGACATAACCCTCCCTAATGAGAAAGACACCTTAATCAGGATCATATCTAAGCCTCAAGAGGACCGGGCTATACTCCATTAACACACTCCCCTCTTGCCCTTTCGGTAAGATCATCACAAGCTAGAGTTTCTAATTAATTAGTCAAAACCATAGCCATATAGTATTGTGGTTCCACTATTTTTCTAAGTGGTTCTTCATGTTCCGATTAAAACATATGATCTTGTGATTAATAATACAAAGAGTATGAATATGGATAAAACAGGTGTAATATCATCATTGTTGTCATCAAACCAGAACCAGTTATAGCAACTAAGCAATAGCTACCCAACGTAAAGGTAAAACCCAGGTTGACAAGGAATGATCATAAAGATTAAGCATATCCTTAATTAGAATCTATCAAAATTAGAACACATGCATGGATATAGAAAAGTTATATTTATTGTGATTATTAGGATAAAAGAATGATCAAGGAAACAGCTGCCTTTCTTTTAGAGAATAGCTACTCAGAGTCTTCAACTCTTGTTCTTGGAACTCTTAATCTTCAAAACTCTTTGATCGCGCTCCTTCTAACGTCAAACGAGCATCGGACCCAAGCATTCAAGCAAGCAAACAAACAAAAACAACTAAGAACAGATACACCAAACAAAAAAAAGCTTTGAAAGAGCATGCAAAAAGATAGGACTCGTTGCTACGGTCAAGAGAGCGTAAGAAATGCGGAAAACGGAGGTACCCTTGAAAAGAAACAGCTATCGGAAGATTTATGTTATAAAAGAGAAAAAAACTATAAGCTTTATTCATTTTAATTTAGAAAACTAATGTAAACTATATTCAAAAGAGAATACCCCTAATTATAATTAACTCATATTATATTTGCGTTTGTAAAGACGAACTACAACTTAGTCAAATTTTATATATAATTGTCTATGTACAAATTATCTTAATTAAACAATTAATTAGAAAAGAAATTGGTGAGAGCGTCTAAATGTCGAACTTTATGGTTCGTGTTGAACTAAACAAATTATAACTAAAACACATTTAAGTTGATATTAATCAAATTAACATTAATTATGAAAACCGGAGCAAAGACTTAATTAGATTTTATTTAGGAAAACTAGATGAGCGGATATTATTCAAATTAAATTGAAATTTAATTTTAAAAATAGGAACTATGATACAACAATGCTACAAAGCAATAGCTTAGGGTTTTAGAAGACTAACGCAAAAAGAATAGATCGAAACGGATTTAAAACGAGGAAACTACGCACGAAACAAGGTTGCAAGGAACTATACATAATTAACTATAGATTTCAGGGGCTAGCAGGAAAGATCTGCAAGGCACAAAAAATAGTGCTCGCAAATAAAGAAAAGTTTAGGGTTAGATCTGAAAAAGACCATGGGTGGGGCTGGGTTGAAAAGATGCAATAGATCTAGAGGGTTTTCTGCGAAGTTTGCAAGACGCACGAAATACTGCAGGAATTATAAGATTTTGAGAGGACTAAATTGCAAAAGCTTCACAGCACAGCCATAGTGGCCGGCAGCTACTGTTTTGCAAATTCCCATCGTTCTAGGATAAGGGAGATCGCGAGGAGCGGGGTAAAAGAAAAAGGATGATGAGAGGATTCCGATTTCATCTCTTACCCATGGTAGAGAGGCACCGTGGTGGCGGGAATCTCACCGGGAAGAGGCAGCAACGCACTGCTCATCTTCTGTTCCTCGCGGTGGCCCTGGGCACCAGGGGATGCGCAAGGCGGTGCAGGAGGAGGCGGGCAGGGGAGAGGCAAGGTGCGGCGCAGGGACTCGGGCTGGCGGCGGTAGGGCAGGGGCAAAACACTGGGCCTCACGTGCGCAGAGGCGTGAGGGGCGGTGGCACTCCTGGTGGCGCGCGAGTAGGAGAGCGTGCGGCGGCAGGGGCCGCAGCTGCAGGGCAGAGGGGGCACGATACAGCGGTGGGCGCCGGTGGCCTTTGCTTGGCTCTTGGTGGTGGCGCTGCGCGAGAGACACGGAGGTGCTAGGCTGGGCGATGCAGCAAGGACATAGGAGCTCGAGCGCTCAAGGGGAGACGACGTAGCAATGACATAGGGGCTCGAACACTCGGACTTTATAGGGGATGCAACCCTAGGTCGGCGTGGTGCGCAAGCCAAGGAAAAGGGGTCGTCGTGCAGCACCTGGACTCGGTTGAGGCCGGCTGCTGGTGGGTGCGGGGCTGAGGGTTTAGCGAGCAGGGAGAGGAAGGAAAAAGGTAAAGGAAGGAGGAAACGACCTCGCGTCGAGACTTGAGGGCGAGCGAGTTCGGTTATGGGCTGAAACAAGTTCGGGTAAGGGCCGAACATGAAAACGAGCTGATAGTGCTGGTTGAACATGAACGGGTTATTCGAGAGTGCAAAAAAGAGAAGGGAGAGATCAGGCCGAGTCGTTGGCAGTTACGATAGCGGAGCACCATTGAAAAAGAATGCTGAAATCGAGCTACGATTCCGTTTCGAGGAAGGTTTGATCGAGAAGAAAGATTAGAGGATGGGTACCATGATGGGCATCTTATGGTTTCGGATAGGATAGAGGAAAAACAACGGATACTGAAGAAACCAATTGGTCCAACTACGACGAGATATTAGGAACTATACAGAGAAAGAAAGAAAGGCCAAACAGAAAGGCTTCTAGTTAACTACCTAAACTCTTAACTCTAGGTTGGCGAAGAAAGGTGATTGACGACGAGTGGCGGTCAGCTAACTTCGACGAACTACCAAGCTTCACATAGGAAAGGCAAAAGGTGAAAAGAAGGAGGTTTTTTCTGTACATCAAAGAGAAGCTTTTGATTTACTTTTTGTCGATGGAAAAACAACGAACCATGAGATCGGGGCGGTGGTTGAACTCAAGCTTGCATGCAGCACGATTCTAGGATTGGAATAGACCCAAAACGAGTTGAATCCAGCTCGACGAGATGAAAAGAAAATGAATTTACTTTCCAAAAGATATTTTTAGCTTAAAATCAATTTAGAAAAATCCAGATAAATCTTTTAAACCACGAAAAATATATCCTGAAGAATCCTAAAAATTTCGGGGGAAAACCTAAGACACTATGAGTCTAAATAAAATACTCGGAGCCCAAGAAAAAGATTTTAGAGCTTTCGAATAAATGGATTTAGCTCTACGCAAAAAGAGAATAATTTCCAGAAAATTCTCGAAAAACTCTAAAGTTGGATGAACACATTCTAAAAGATATTTACATCCTAAAATTAAATATTTTAGGGTGTGACACTTATGGTGAAACATGTCCATCCAAATTTGATTAATGTCGTCTAGATGTTCATGTTTCACTAAATTTATTATGAGAATTAACAATGATTTTTCCAGCAATAGCAAGTTGTTTGTGGTAACTTTGTTAATCTTAATATCCACCGGCCTAGCCTTGAATGGTTTATAGGGATATGGTTGCATGTATATACTTATATTGGCACAGGGTGTACACGCATGTTAGCGCCTGCGTCTAACCGTGTTTAGCAAAAAAAAGTTAGAAAAGTGCCTTAATTAGGCTTACAATTATTTTCGTGTTGTAGATGGATTCATTTGGCCCTATCTCTTATAGGAGGTCAAATCTGATTGGTGGAAGCTTGATGTTGATGATACGAAAATATGATTGATCTCGCCAGGAAGGTAGAAGACTATCCCTGTATGCAAATTAAAGAGCAGGAAGTAATAATGTAAAAAATGAAGTTGCAGATATATATGAAGTATAGGAAGATAAAAAGGTTCGAGATTCGATTCGTCCCTTAAAATCTAGACGGGTTCTCCTTACATTTTCTTCCTTTCCTTTCTTGGTTCTGTTGTGTGCTCTCTCCTCACTGTGCAGTTGATGTCTACTACCAGCGAAAGAGGAGGCAAAGGTTTTGTTTGCTTCTCTTTTCTACTGAGAAGTGATCTTAACTGTTGAACGAAGAGACAAAATCATCCATGGAGATGCACCAACTGAGATGCAGGCTTCTTCTTTTTTATATTTATTTAGAGATACAGGGATGCTCTCCCCTGTTGGTATGCTTTATTGTTAACAGGACCAAGCACATAAGTTCATCAGCAAGGAGCACTGCTCCTGCCCGATTTCATACAGGTTCAGACTTCAACGCAGCGTTGGCTGGAACATCAACGAGCACAAACCCTCGCTTCGGTGTACACCTTCCCTGGCCGGCAGCGGTAGCCTTTCTCTGGCGCGCAGTGCGAGTCATCGGAGCAGACACAAAGCCCTTCCATGGCGCAGCCCTTCTCCAGTATGTTTGCGCTTCCTTTGATGCCCAGGACCTGATCGCTCCACTCGCTCGAAAACGTCCCCTCCGGATCGTACCTGTGCTTCACCTTGAGGAACTCGGAGGCCTTGGGAAACTTGGCGATGGCGCCATGGAAGGCGAAGTTGCGGTTCTTGCCCCAGTGCGGGACGCCGCCGTACTTGTGCAGGGCCATCTGCTCTATCTCGTCGATCATGTCGGCGTGCGCGCGTGGCGTGCCGCTCGCGTGGCTCCGGTAGTAGTCGATGTCGACGGCGACGGAGTCCACCGGCTTCCCGAGGTAGGCGGTGGAGGCCCTGACGTAGCGCATGAGCACGCCCGAGGTGCCGAGCACGCAGAATGCCTGCGGGTTGAGGTCCCGCAGCCTCTTCAAGTCGGCGACGAACGCGGGTGCCCGGGAGAGCGGGATGCTGAAGCCGGTGTTGTAGAAGAAGGGCCCCCGGATGCGCGGGTCCCAGTAGCACACGGTCTGGAGCCCGTCGTCCTTCGTGTCAAGGCATGTGCCGGACGCCTGCATCCGGTGCTGGTACCCTACCACCGGGTACCCCGTGAAGTTGACGCCGTCGTTGGTGAGGCCGTATGCTTGGCTGAACAGGTACGCCGCTGAAAACCGCGTCGCCGAGCACCGGGCGGTGTCTGTGCCGTTCTTCTCCAGACGCTCATCTACACGCATGCGGTACCTATCTGTTAGTAAACGTGCATGGTGCGGACGGTGCGCGTGAGCAGGTACGACGACGTCGCGCACCCTGGATCCTTTGGGCGACGAGGCTGGAAGCTGAGAAGGGCCGGAAGCCGAGGTTGTCGTTGAGGCCATTGCCCGGCGACGAAGCGTCGACACGGTCGTCCTCGCGGTAGATCACCTTGCCCTCCTCCGGCAGCCACGTGATGTCGCCGAATTCGTGGAGGTAGCCCCACGCGGCCACTTGCGCCGCCAGGTCCGACTCGTCGCGTTTCACGAACGAGAGCGACCGCTTGAACAGCGGCTGCAGAGACAGGGTAACCTGCGCAGGCAGAGCAACCACGTGTTCCGCGTGTGAACTGAAGCTGCCGACTCCTACGCTAGTTGGTAGAATGTGATACATCATGTCATACACCACGATTAATTGGAACGGTGTGTACCTAGCATTGTCACCATTAATTGGGACGGTACCTATTAGGGATCTAAATAAAATGAGACACCACACGTCTTGTTATTATTGGTGCACCAATGTTTTGGACCTACGTACGACGCATGGTCCCATGGAAATGCTAAACGACACTTTCCATTATCCTTCAGGACAAAATTGCTAAAAGCCCACCGACACAACCTGTGAAAATTTTCCCTTACACCTCGATTAAAGGTAGAAAAAATTCAAGTATTTTAGAGGAGTTCCATACCTAGATTAAAGGTATTGTAAAAGATTTGGGTATAATAATGGAGGAGAACCATACCTGAGTTTTTAGTTACACCTATTCTACATGGAAACTACAACAAAATTAATCACTATAACGCTGGTACAAAGTTAATTGAAAATCCAATATGAATCGACTGCAACTAGAAATTTGGGTGTGGGGGTGTTTTCTTTTTCACCCGAATTTAGTTTTCCAATTGTGCATAGCATTTCTTCCAAGGTGTCAAAATTCCTTGGCTCCCTACCAGATGAATGATACTTCGACCCTCGGTTGACTTGGTTATCTGTGTAGCCTTTTAACTGCACAATCCAATATATTGTCCATATGATCTACTACAAAATTTTGAGCTTTACCATTCTTCAGCTAAATCTACTCACCTAGTTCTCCAAAACTATTGAACTAAAAATAACCGCCAATTTTGTCTGTCAATACAATGGTTGGCTGTGAGGATATTGGTCCAAACTAATCTTTTATATTGGACCGTTTGGATCGGATCAGTCAAAACTAGTTAAAAGCTGGGTTTGATCTAGAGATTATTACAACCAGATAGTTAAAAGTTTGTTGATGAAACCTTAGGGGCAGTGGCGAATCTAGGATTTGATATTAGGGTGGTCCAATGGAGAAAATTTTTAAATATTTTTTTAATAAGTCAATGTAATTCTATAAAATTGTAATTCTTCAGTTTTCACCTTCTCAACTCGAGTATCAATTATTGTACATAAGAAAATAATTATTACAAGCAAGTTTAAATGTGCCGTCAACAATAGAAAAATCAGGAGATGAGAGTTGTTGGGCTGAATCTTAGGCCCCTAGATCCGCCCCTACTTAGAGAGCTGTTTGATCCATGGATTACGGTTACGGAGGTACCTATTGGGAGGGAATAGAATGATTATTAATACCCAGCTGCTTGATGATAAAAGATTTCCAATAGTTGAACTGTTTCGAGCAGCTAAAGTAATAAAAGGTGGATATATACCTCCACGTAGGGTGCATCTAGAGAGTACTTAGTGCCCATCAAAAAATCCTCGCAAAAAAAAAATAGTGCCCATAAAAAAAGAGAGTAGTGAGGAAGGCGATGATCCCTTGGCTAGTTTTTTTGGGTGCATAATCGCTCGTTCGTTGTTTAAAATTTGTACTATACATAGTAATTCTAGGCAAAAAAAAAAGATTGTAACAAGATACGAGATTAAAATTTCGTTGTGGGTCGAAACAACGAGATCTTCAAAAAGAAAACCAATACAATTCATAAGGAAGGGTAAGTGCAGAGTCTCAGTACCTGAGAGATGACGCCGAGGACTCCGAGGGATACCTTGGCGGCGTTGAGGTCCGGGTGGCCGGTGCCGAGCTCCCTCACCGTGGCGAAGCCCTGGCTTGCCGGTGCCGGCGTCACGATCCTCAGCGCCACCACGGACTCGTGCACGGCGCCCCCCTTTCCCCACAACGAGCTGCCGTGCGCGCCGGTCGCCAGGAGGCCGCCGACGGTGAGGCCGTACCAGTACGGCGTGTAAGGCAGCGAGAGCCCCGCCGCGGCGGCGGCACGGATGAGGTCCCTGAGGACCACGCCGCTCTCCACCGTGATGAGCCGCTTCCCGGCGTCGACCCGCACGGTCCGGTTGAGCCACCGCGTGCTGATGATGGCGCCGGTGCTGCCGCCGGGGCAGACCAGCTTGGTGAAGCTGTGGGAGTACCTCGTGGCGACCCTCACCTTACGCTTGGCCGCCACCGCGGCCGCCACGGCCGCGACGAGCTCCTGCTCGCTGCGTGGGTAGGCGGCTCTGGCCGCGTGGCAGGTTCTGCGGTCCGGGAAGGAGGCATATGCGTTGGTGACGGTGCAGTTGGAGGCGCCGTCGGTGCAGGCTACGGGATCCGGCGGAGGGCTAGAGCCGGTGAGGCTCATGTGGGCAAGGACGAGGAGCAGCAGGAGCAGCATTGCCCTCTGTCCTTCCACTGTAGCCATGACCCTGCTCGTGAGGGCAGGGGACATGTTGATGAAGTAATATTCCTAGTACTGTATATATTGCTGTCAATAGTCGGAGCACTTTGCTCTGCGCGCGCTTATCCGTTTGCAAGACACTGGACCAATAGCAGGCCGCCTTCTCTCAATGATAGGCTGAAAATAGGCGGAGGGTGAGCTAAAGATCAAGGGGGTCCAATCCGGTGCAGGCAGTGCTAAACTTACTCTCTAGTTGCAACATTCACAATAATCCCAGATTTCATTAAGAATGAGTACAAAGGATCGGAGGCGACAAACGTACTCAACTCAAGGCTAAAATATATGAGCCAATACGGAGAGACATACGAGCAGTTGGTGCTCTTGCATGTATAGAGTTAGAGGCAAGCACATGTGTAGGCGTCGCGTGCAGTGGGAGAGTATTGGGAAAATCTTCACAGATTAAGGAGCAGTGCCTAGTTTGGCCTCCACTCGGCTCCGCCCATGCCGCAATCAATACATAGACGTGATAGCCATGAGCTCGTGAGGGCAGGAGATAGGGAGATGAAGTATTGTTGTCAGTTGGACCCTTGGACCAATTTGCTCTCCGCATTTCTTTCAATATATGAAAGCCCCCGGCAACGCCGCAAGGGCAGTGCATTCACATCGTTCGAAATGATTGAGATTGTCCCATCAAAGTTGTACCCTGGCGATTCAAGATTATTTTCACGTTAAGTACCCTCATGACTTTTCCTGATCTCCGGTTTCCTTGTTCACACTCTGTTCAGTTCAGTTCCCCTGACTCTGTTTCCCACCGGTCTCCTTTCATACACAGACACCCTACCCACCTCCCTGTTCATACACAGACACATGCCCACGCGTTGCCTCCGCGAAACTTCATTGCCCACCCCTCGCTTCAGGGTGTTAGCATTTTCTTTCTTCCTCCTCCTTTTCCTCTAAGCCTTTCTCTTCGTCTTTCTATCGCTTTCGCTCCTAGCACCTTTCGCAGGTATCGTCCCCTCCCCACTATTTCTTTCCTTGTAGATATGCTGCTAGCATTTTTCTCTTTTCGTTTTAGCAACTGTTCCTCCTGCAAATAGCTTTGCGAAACTACTTTTAGTGGTCTTTTCCATTCCAATATGATGCGATGTTGGCATTCCTTTATGCTGATCCTGCTTCTTTTGAACCTCCATTGTTTTGGTCTCGAGATGTGTCGTTAGTTTGGTTGTTTCTCCTTATCATCCATGCATCACATTGCCTAGCTGGTGCTGGTTGCACCGCCGGTAGTTATTCAGAGTATTTCTGTTACCTTTTGCAGGCCAAATGTTCTTATCTCATGATGTACCTTTTAGGTTTGGCTGTTTCTTCCTTCCGGCGATGCATCGCTTTATCTAGTCGGATCATTTCCAGATCTGACACTGACTTTAGGTTCTGTACTTCAACATTCATAGCTCGACAGCCTAAGATCTAGAAGCACCACGAGGAAGGCTATAAAATATGCACTATCTATGTGTCAATTGGTGATGGTATTTTTCGAGATGCTACTTTTGTTTAGATGTGTTGATTGATGCGATTAAGTTCGTTTAGACTACAAGATCTATTAGCTTTTGGCAAATTTCCCCCAAACAACTAATGTTCTTTGCTTAACTTATTTTTCTTACCCTATTGTTATTCATGTGCATTTATCTACTTCCTTTTGTTTCCCTATGATTTGTATGGTAGCTACTGCTGTTATTGCAGTTTAGGATAGAGATATATAGCAAGTTGAACAACGCTCGCAGTAATCTGCTTAAGGAGGTTTCAGAGTTTGCCAATTCATGTTATGTGTATGAGTTAAGTTTGTATCTTACATATGATTACTACAACTACCATAGGATGTACAGAGCTAATAAATTCCTTTCTATATTTGACTTAGAGCTCATGAAGTACTGTTTCCTCAAGAACTCACAACAATGGAACTCAAGATGTGAAGAAAGAAGCTATGCGGGTCTAACATGGATCATGTTTATTAGAGCAACTCCAGCAGGCCCTCTAAACACAGTCCCTAATCTATATTTAGAGGCTAAGATCAAACAACAAACTACCTATATTTGACTCAGATCTCATGAAGTACTATTTCCTCAAGAACTCACAACAATGGAACTCAAGATGTGAAGAAAGAAGCTATGTGGGTATAGCGTGGATCTATGTCTATTAGAGCAACTACAACAGGCCCTCTAAACACAATCCCTAATCTATATTTAGAGGCTAAGATCAAACAACAAACTACAACAAGATCCCTAATATAGCCATCATTTTTTAGAAACCTCCAAATTTCTCCCCACACCTCCGGCCTGGGGGGCTCCTAGAGCCCGCATCCACAGGTATTTTGGCGCGGAAGGAAAAAAATCCCTACGCCTCCATCCCACGTGTGGCTGTTCGCTCGTCTCCGTCCCCCTCGCTCGGGTCGCCACCATCTCCATATACTGTGCAGAAATGCGCCGCCTCCATGCCAATTCATTCCATTCCCCACCCTAAGATTTTGCTAGGCCATTCGGAGGACGAGATCCGCAGCAGCCCGAAGCTTGTTCTGGACCGCTGGGCAGCACAATTTAACATCATTTTAAGTGAACCGCCGGTCCTTATCATGAAGATGAGAACTAACACACGCTCGCACTAATAGCGTGCCACGGGTTAACCCACGTCTACATTATAAAGGACCAACCCATCATTCGCTAAAAATGATATCAAATCTGGTAGTCCCGATATGTGCTCCACCATATGCCCAAGATCATGTATACACCCATACCGTCACAAGCCCATATATCACCGATGATCCACAAAGAGCAAGTTTTTATACAAAGTTAAACAACTAGTCATTACAAGAGTAATATAGAGGAAGGTTCCAAATCTGAAATTTAAAGGTTCAAATATGAGATACAAGCCTTGGGCTCACAGTTAACATTAGAGAGGGGCATAAACCATAAAGTTTAATGTTCAAAATGATATCCCCAATATGAAAGCGCAGCGGAAAAACATAACGAGATAGAACAATGGCATCTTGCTCAAGGACACCATCATATCCACATGGGTCTACTCCTCACCCGCGCCAGAATCGGCGGGGTAGAAGTGGCCAAACACCACATCCGGCTCATCTGCAACTTAGTTAACAAAGCAACATGAGTACAAAAAGTACTCGCAAGACTTACGCGAACAAATAATAGCCAAGGATTATGCACATGAAAGCTCACAAAAATAAGACTTTAAGGTTAAGTAATATTAAGTAAGCATGAGCTCCCTAATTCCACCACCTAGCTTACTAGCATTTTAATTAACTTGCCCAACCCACCTCAAGTTTTAGTTAATTGAATCAACCAACCACTATGCATCATAAAAGAGGTAACATGTACCCATCCAACAAAACATACTTCTACGAAGAATTCATAGGATAAAGAGCTTGCTCATGACTGAGAGCGCGGCAATTCGAATTGATTGGTTAACCTTGCAAGGGTGTACTTCTTTACCCACACGACACAAGGACCATGCGACTCACTCAACCGATCACGTTGAGCAAGGGGGTACTCGCATCAAGCTTTCCAGACAAGTTTCAATCATTGAACATCACGCCTAACTTGCGCGGAGAGTTATCTAGATCCACCGGGGACACCCTTAAGCCTCTCTACAAAGCCCTATGGCCACATATCAAGGACCGTGCATCAAAGATTAGAACTACAAGGTAATCGGTTTATCCATCCCATGAATGGATATGTGGTAGTACGATAAGTGCTCAAAACCGAGGTCATCTACGGACGGTCCTTAACCGATTCAAGCGGACTATGCCTCGAAGACTCCTTTCTCTAGGCCCTACCTTCTGCTCGAATCATGACATTACTTCCCAACTAGATCTTTCCGAACTTCCAACATTTAAACCGAATAAGCGCGAATATAGCTAAAAGTGGTGTAGTGAGCAAGGTGACCCTATTCCGAAGCTTCTTGCAAACTAAAAACCAACTCTAAGTATGGCTAAGCATTTGCTTAATCAATTAGTTGTTAACTACACATGTCAAGGACATGGAAGTAAAAGCAAGGGAAGTCATAGCATGAAATTAGGATCGACGATATAATAGATAAACATATAGCATGAACATTTATACCCAAGTGAGATAACTAATTCTAAACAAGTTAAGCGGGTCAAGAAATCATGCTTAGCTGCTTGCCTTGGTTATCTTCTTGCTGAACGACAAACTCGGCTCCCGGCTCGGCTTCGACGGTCTCGGCGGCCTCAACGGGTTCGTCCTCCGGCATTTCGGTCACTATAATGCATGAATGAGATATATGCATTAGAATAATGCCGATGATGTGAAAATGATATGGTATGTATGATATAAAATAGAAGAAAAATGTCACTCCAAACAAGGAAGCAATACAAACGATAAGGACAAGGAAACTCGATCACTACACTTTTATCATAGGGACCAATAAGCGAAATATGCTCAAACAAGGTACTTAACAAGCATAAATCATGATTTAAATTATACACACAGGGAATCTCAAAAGGAACTCATGAGAGTTGAATTTCCAGCAAAATTATTTTTATAGAATTACTTATGCACTTTACAATTTTCAGCTGCCCTGCATAAGTTAAATCTTAAAAGGCATGCAAAACATTTGCATAAATCCATAGAAAATTACCAGGAAGCATAGACATGACAACAAAGGTAACAGAAGTGGTTTTGACATTTTATCATTTTTGAAACAAAAGTTATAAGGTAAACAAGCTTGCAGGCAGGAGATACAAAAACACGCTAAAACTCTAACAACCTGGAAACAATTGCACAAGCTGCACCAACAACTAGGATTTTTAGCAGGGAGTCTCACAAAGTTTACTTTAACATTTTTAGATCATTGCACAAATAGTTAAGCATTTAACTAGATTTAGATAGGACAAAATTTAACTAATTGCACAGAAACTTAACATGCTCCAACTTAATTTTCCTACGTAGATCTATTACAGAGGAATCAAACAAATCTAGTTTCACAATTTTTGGAGACCTAGAACATTTTTTATGCATTTTATAAGCTCACAGCATATTTTAAATAAATCAAAAAGCCCTAAAAGTGCTACGGGCACCCTAATCTGGCGCTTCCGGGCGTCGACAAGTGGGCCCGGAAGGCAAGCGAGGCCCGGGCCGAGTCAAGGCCGGGGCGCAGGCCTTGACTCGCCATGGGCGCGGCCGCGGTGCGCCCATGATGCAGCCCGCACGCGAACGCGCGCGCGCGGCGCGACGTTGTGGCGGCCGACGGGCGGTGACGCGGCGGGGGTGCGAACGGGGAGGGGAAGCGTGTGCACGAGGAGCGAGGCGCGATGGGGAGGCTCACCCGTGGCACGGACGGGCGGCGCAAGGTGGCGGGCAGCGGCGTGGCGGAGAGCGGCGGCGGCGGGTGGAGGCGAGTGTCGGGGAGCGGCTGCGGGCGGAGAGAGAGGCGGCGTAGGGTGGGGACCGAGTGAGGAGGAGGAGGTGGTGGTGCACGCGCGGGCAATCGGGCGGAGGCTTGCCGAAGGCGGTGGATTGCGGTGGCCGGCGGGTGGAGGGAAGAGGAGGCGGCGGGAGAAGAAGAGCCAGGATTTTCGGGGGAAGAAGAGGGGACGTGTTTGAATGGGAGAGGAGAGGAGAGAGCGGGTGGCCGCGGGGGAGGTCAAGGGCCGGGCGGTCCACACGGGCCCAGCCAGTGGGCGCCGGCGTGCACCTCCGCCCATGATGCTCATGATGGTGTGGTATTAATCTTAACCATGTTTTTCATTAACTTGGGTCATGACAAATCTCCCCCCTTAAGAAAATCTCGTCCCGAGATTTGGTAGAATCAAAAGCGATAAGGCCTCGGGTGAATTAAGGCCATATTCACCTCGATAAGATGCACATCTACAAGAGAATGTACAAAGCATGGGTGGTGGGGAGTGGTAGGACATTCCTAGTTTCTCTTTGATGGTGATTGTGTACACATATATGATATTTAGAAAGATGAACCTCATAAAGAAAGTTGGGTACGGTGGGGGAGGGCTTGAGGACTCACTCATGGAAGAAGAAATCGGGGTAGTCTTGACGCAAATGATCCTCACGTTCCCATGTGGCCTCATCTTCGGAGTGGTTGCTCCATTAAACTTTCACAAACTTCACCATACTTCGCTTCACCTTTGTAACAATCAGGTAATTAGAGACATAGACACTAGATTTTAGTATGAAATATGTATGCTTGCTATGATACATATGAGTAGTATAAAAGATTAGGGGTACAGTCATAATTCCTGTGAAATATAGGCCTTTATGTGAAAGTAGGGACCTATGTGTGGTTAAAACAAAATTTGAAGGGCCTATATGTAAAATAGCTGAAGAGCAAAAGTAATTTGCATGTTTATTTAAGGGTTAAAGTGTAAGAATACAAGTCATCATGACATTCTATGAAAATTTACAAACATATCCAAAATTTGATCAAATTTACTTTGGTAAAGACAGGTAATTCAAATTCCATCTTTGTTTGAAAAGTTAACATAAAAAGCTATAAACTTTAAATTTTTGATCTTAAGCCCTAAAGCAATGTTGTAGAGTTTGAAAAACTCTACAACTTTCATTTTGGGCACTTCCTCAGTAGATCTTTAGATCAGTGGGAAATCTTTCTTTTCTGTGGGGTCCTGAAGTTTTTAGTTTCCACAAACAGGTCCTTTGGACCCTTTCCCTCCCTTCTTCCTCCCCGAGCACGTGCTCTCCCCTGCTCTACTCTGTTCTGCTCTACCGCCGGTGCAGCTCCCCTCCGGCCGCCGCTGTGCAGGCCGTCGCCGTCCACCTCCTGCTTCCTCTTCCTCGGCAACGCTCGGCATTGCCGTGGGCAGCCGCCACCAGGCATCTCTCGCCCCCATCAACCCCCGTGCGAGCTTCCCCATTCCTTGCTCGTGCTCGTCGACCCTCTGTTGCCCCCCAATTGCAACCCAAGCCCTGTCACCGATGAGCGCCGCCGTCACCGCCTTCTGCCTCATCGTGGACAGCTCAATCCGAGCATCCCCACGCCACCACGACTCCCTAACCAGCACCACATCAACGCCGTGCAACTCTACGACCTCTTCGTGGGGTCTTTGGTGCCCTGTATTGTCGTACCGACGCTCGCTGGCATCTGTCCTCGCCGCCGCCGCCTCTGTCTTCGCCGGTCGCCCATAATCCGACACGTATGCTCCCGATTGATTGCACCCACACCTTCCCCACGACTCACTAAAGCTCGTGCGCAGGTCCCTTACCGACGTTGACCGCCGGAGCCTCGCCGTCGACCGCCGGAGCCTCGCCGTCGACAGTGACCTCTCCGCCGCCACCTCGGGTTCTTATCGAGATCCGCTTTTCCGACCACCACAGCCCTCGACATGGGGTGCACCCGAACCGTCGTGAGTTCCTGAGTCCTCTCCTCCCCTTGGACCTCGCCGCCGGCGATCCCCCTCGCCGGAACATGGCCGTCCCCTCCCCGCTCCCCTTCTGTTTCTAGCCCAGGGGGCTATCTGCAAAACTGTAGACTCATGTGAATAGTGCTAGAAGGACCCCTTTATGTTATTTTGATGCAAACTTTGAAATTCTGTATCAACTCAAGGACAAATCACAAAATTACAAACTAAAATTTGTTAGAATTCTCTTTTGAAGATCTACAACTTTACTTAAAGGAAGAAATTCAGTTTCTGAATGTTTAGTGCTCTAATTTAAATGTTAAGTTTAATTGGTTGTAGGCTTAAAGAATGCATAGTAATTGATAGAAAAATGATAAAAATGTGAAACCAGTTGTGTTAATTTTCTTTTGACATGTAGAATTTAAGAAAAATAATTATCTATTATTTAAGTAGTATTTTCTTAATATATGAGTTTAATTATGAATAATGCATAGTCAACCTGATAGAATTAATATCTATAGATTTAAATGCTCAAAAGTTATGAAAATGTTCTAGGGTTCTGTGTTTAAATAATATAACCTGTCATTAAATTCCCAACCTAAGCTTAGGTGTCAAACAACAAAAATAGATTGGACATATTATAATAAGTCCATAATTTAATATTAACATAGGGTTCATGTAAATACTTGGTATAGCAAATGAATAAAGCTATTTAATATGGCTATTGGAAACCCACCCCAACCTGTACCCTATGCCACCAGTTAGATAATTAGTGTAATTAACCCTGCTATTTAATGTATTTAGATAAAATAATTAATACCCGATAAATGACTGCCAAGTGCAGAATTAAATGATATATATAATAAGTAATTTCTACTTTTCTTGGATTGCAACTTTATCGTGAAATAACTTTATCTAGAGCTATGTCCATATTATTTTGGAAGGCTCTAAAATCTTTTTCATGAGTCCCTAATAATTTATTTGGATTCCTCGTGTCCCAAATTATCTCTAGAGTTTTCCTCGGAATTTTTGGGATTCTTTTTGGGATTCTTCTGGATATATTTTTCATGGTTTAAAAGATTTATCTAGACTTTTCTAGATTGATTTTAAGCTTGAAAATAAGTTCTGGAAAATGAATTCATTTTCTTTTCATCTTGAGCTAGATTCAACTCATTTTGGGTCTATTCTGCCTTAAACCCTACAAATGTGCCGCATGCGAGCCTCAGCTCGGTCACCACTATTATCTCGTCGTGTGCCGCGTTTTATCGAGAAAATAGACTAGAAGCTTCTCTTTGAGGAACCCTAGGCGAACCCCCTCGCTTCCCTTTCTAGTTCTATCCCAGAGTTTGATTGCTCGTTGAAGCTAGCGAACTGCCAGTCCCGATAACCAGAATCGCCGCTGCAAGGTCCTGAACTGATCCGCCAATGACCCAGCCTGATCTCCCTCTCTTTCTCTTTTCTATTTCACGTTCTCGAATAGCCCGTTCGTGTTCAGCCAGCACTGTTAGCATGTTTTCATGTTCAGCCTGCACCTGAACCTGTTTCGGCCCATAACCGAAACTCGCTCGCCACTCAAGTCTCGATACGAGGTCGTTTCCTCTTTTCTTTACCTCTTCCTTCCTCTCTTTGCTCGCTAACCTTTGGGGCCTGCTGGTCAGCCCAATTTTGTTTCTCCCGTGGGCAATCTAGACTCAAGGATGAGTCCCAACCCGATGCGCCACCTCATCCCAGCTTGCCAAAACCCAGGCTTCCACGCCCCTATAAATCCTGCATACAACCCTAGGCCCGCATCTCTTCCTACTCGTCCTCCCCTCTGCACAGCCACCGCCGTCGCCTCTGTGGCAGAACCAACCTGAATTATACCGGCTCAAGTACGCGAGTCCACTTCCGAGGGCTCCAACGTCCTTCAAACGGTATAATCCCTTGGCCTGTCGGGTAACGTCCCGATAAACCACCGATACACAGGATCAATAAGGTTACCTCACACGAAGGTGAGTCCAGAGATACAGTCACCATCATATTTTACATCGAAGGGAATTACATTACAAGAGTTTATAAAAGTAGAACAAAGTTTCAAACCTAGAGAACATAATACAAACCGTTTAAGCTATGATCTTTAGCAGCGAAAAACATACGCAATGATCTACAGCACGTCGACCAGATGGATGTCATGCTAAGCCCAGGAACGACATCACTCGGTATCACCAATGTTGGTCGGGGACGGATCCCATTCCACGGGCCAACCTTCTGGAAGAGCACAGGGCCATGACAGGGAAAGAGTTGGGTCTTCAAAGGCTTTACCTGAAAAGCATAAAACTAGCAAGGCTGAGTATACTAATACTCAGCAAGGCTTACCCGGGAGTGGGTATACTTTAGCCCATAGCTAGACTCATGAAGGCATTGTGAGGGCTCTGGGTTTATTTTCAGCTGAAAGGCAACAAAGAGTATGAACTACTTTCAAGTTTTAGCTTTCATCTTCTAGTTGAGTATTTATTCTAGATTAGCACCTACACTAAGCAAGCAAGGTAGTGATTATCATCCATCAAGATTATTTCTTCAACAATTACACTTTTTACTCGATGTGGTAAAAGGGATAAGCAATCTCAATCTTCGTGAGAGGCGGACGATTCGAATCGAATTTAACCTTGCAAGGTAAACCTAACACACACGCTTGGAAGATCCAACGATCGTTCCGAAGCAACCGTTTGCCTTTCATTCCGGGTCGTGGATCAGGTCCACCACAAGCGACTGCAGGACCGTACGCACACCCAATGTGTACAGGACATACGTCTGTAGCGCGACTACAAAACCCGTATTCCTGTCTGCCTTGCAGAACGTACTCCCGCACATCGGTGCGTGTAAACATAACATAAAATCGAGTGGTGGGAGGTATGTCCACTTGCCGGGCCGATTGGTTACTAGGCTTACCGCTTACCATATTTCGCGGCATGTGGCTAGTACTTTCAAAAACTTAGCCACCACTACCACATAGATCGACCTTATCAGCTTTTAACGAAACAGACAGGGTAAACTTCCAGGTCACGATACAATACATGACCCTGTCCGTCATCCTTATAGTGGTTGCAGAAATGTAAACATGCAACTCCTATATCGCGCGAGTGACAGGAAATCACTCGACTTCTACCGGTCCTATTAGCGGAGCAACTATCCGATAAGGACTCGGGAGCATTACATTGGATTCCTAGGATTCATGCGTCTAGGGTTTCACTTCAACTCCTAGACTTAATGCAGGATATAATATAGATAAGCATAGATTGCAGTGTAAATAAAATAATGGGATATGTCCGGGGCTTGCCTTTACTGGTGGGACTGAAGTTAGAAATATCAATATCTTCCGAACTTTGGTTCGGGGCTTCAGTTAATTCCTTGGTGACGTTCACTTGGTCTTCAGTAACATCCTCCATAGACTCCAGGGAGATCTCGTAGGTACCGTTGCCGAAGTAATCGTATCTACATGTAATGCAACATTTCATTTAAACGTGCACACAAAATCATTTTATTTCACAGCAAAGTTGCAACCCAGTACTTATATAACACATTATTCACATATCAACCAAAAAGATATGTAACTAAACTTAGATAAAACTTTAAGAGGACATCTAATTAGAATCGGCTACTTGTTGAAGGTTAAAACAGAGCCGATTGGACACAACGGGGGTTTAGCTGATTGATAGGTGCATCGGGTTCCTAGATGATCGATGAAAGCATCGATTACCTTGGCAGAAGGATGATTCCTAAAGTAGTTGTCTTAACTGAGAGGTGCTTAAGGGTTATTCCAGGTAACTAAGTGTGGTTATATCGACTCGATTACGTCAGCACAACAATTGAGTGACGTATAGCCGAAAGGAGTGTGATTGAGGGTACATGACCGATGGATATAGATAGCCGACCTCTCAGTCGATAAATCGACTGATAGAAGTGTGTGGATAAAGATGGAAAAACTAAGGATTGATCGGCCATAACTGATATGGAGAGCAACTAAAATCGGCCTGGGTCGGTCGATGGCAGGAACCCTAAGATTGTGGGTGCATCTTAGATATATCGACTATGTGCAGCCGATGTAGAACAGAACGAAAGAATTGTATCGGCAGTAGCCGATACTAGAAAGGTAACAACCATATCAGCTAATCGGTCGATGATAGAAGTATCGACTGACTGCTGTTATGCAGAAACATCCTAGACTCAAGGAAAGCGGATGCTTAGCAGCTGAACTGATAGCCAACGCTGAAGCATAGCCACAGAGATGTTTTGGCTAAGCAGCAGACACACAAGAACTAACGGGGATCCTTATACGACAAGGAACCTAACGAAGCAGCAATCGAGACGGGGACAATATCTTGATGGCAGGGATATGAGCACTCATGTGAAAGGTTTAACGAAACATCACATATTTCTATTTAAGATCTATATTCTATGGCTTACTTTTCAGTTATAACACAAGCATACAATATAAAGCACAACAAAACATTCATTCCCTAACATTGACCTAAACCATACATCAAAGACTTTCACTCAAGATCACAACATAAAACTTATAGGTTTTGACTTAGGGTTTCAAACGAAACTGATTTTACATTTTTATGAACTTCCTATGAAAATCTATGAAACGTAGAAGTTCATCGATTTGAAATAAAGAAAGTTCTGGAAATTTTACAGAAAACACCCTAGAACTATTTAAAACGTAGCAATCAAGTCCCTGGTCCGGGAAAACAGAGAATAGGAAGATATCGACGATATTCCGGCAAAGGAATCGCCGGTATTAGAAACATTCAAAGAATCAGGGCAAACCTTGGTGGTGGAGAAGAACAAACGGAAGTGAATTCCCGCGGTGAATAGGATCGGTGAGGAGAAAAGCTCGACGATAATGAGATTCCATGGTTGACGAAGAAGCTTGCCGGCAGGGTTGCCGTACTTGGTTGCATTGAGGCTCCTCCGAGCTCGTTACGCCTAACTGCCACCTTCGCTCCACAACTCCTCCTTCCGACTCGCCTCGTCGTAATCGTCACCTTCGATTTGCCTCCTCTCCTTCCAGCTTGCTGCCTCTTGTGCATCTCACGCAGAAACTCTCCATCGTAACTCCTCCTGCGCGTGCCGTTGCTCGGCACGTCGTACTCCAACATCACCTGCTCATGCCCGTGGGCCCACTTTGCTCCAGCCACCCAACACCTACACACGCCACCGGCTTCTGCTGTGTTACCGCGCGTGTGTTCGCGCCACCCGCTTGGCGTCGCTCACATTCACTCTTGCACTGCTAGCCGTGCCGCTCACGGGTTTGCGTCCACTTTCTGCGCGACATGCGCCTTCACTCGCCCGTGCGTACGCACTCGCTCCCGTGCACCTCCATGCCTCCTGCTGTCGTGCACGCCTTAGCCACATCACCTGCTCCCGCTCGCGTCTCGTCTACTCCCGAGCCACGCACCAACGCCGGCCTGCCACCATCCTGCGCACGCTCGCGCTCGCCCAGCTCCTGCACGCCACCGCCCTGCGCTGCTAACTCCTGCGTACACCGTCGCGCACGCACCCCCGCGCGCCCACATCTGCGCGCTCCACATTCGCGCTTGCGCCACTCCGGCCGAGCCAGCGCCGTCTGCGACGTTCTGCTCTTGGGCTCTCCGTGCACACACCTGCCCAGCCCCGCACGCCAGCTCGCGCCCGCGGCGCACGTCTGCTCAGCCTCCACGCGCTTCAGAGCTCCGCTTGCGCTCCGCGCTCCGCTCACCGGCCTGCCTGCGCGTCGCTTGCCCGCATCACTGCCGCTCTGCGCCACCCGAGCCATGTCGCACCGTGCGCGCTCTCACGGCCAGTGCCCGCCAGCGTCCTGCACCCGAGCCGCTCCACTGCGTTAGCCGCGGCCCGCACCAACCGCTGCCACCGCCTGCTGGCCCGCTGCTCGCGCCGCTGCCGCTCGCCAGTCCGCTCCCACGCGCGCGGCCTCCGCTCCCGGGCCGTCCCGGCCCCGCGCCTGGGCCCGCCTACCGCGCAGCGCCACCGTCAGCCCGCGCCGCCAGCCGTTGCACCGGTCCGCGCTGCAGCTGCTCCGCACTTGGGGCCCGCCACTGCCTGGGCCGCGCCTTGCGCCCCGCCCGCGTGGGCCGCCGCCCCGCACCCGAGCCTGCGCTGCGCGCCGCCTCCTGCGCCGCGCCGAGCTGTCGCCTGGGCCCGCTCACTCTGGCTCCAGTCGCCTGCACCACCAGCGCCTCCCGCGCGCCACGCGCTGCTTGGGGCCGCCGGCCTCCGCGCCGCTTGCGCGCTGCCCGTGCCCAGCCCCGCGCACTGCCGCCGCCCGCTTCGCTTCGCTTGCTGCTGCAGCTCGCCCTGCGAGCCGCTCGGCCGCTCGCCCGAGCCTGCGCTTGCTGCCTGCTCCGGCCGGTGGAGGAGAGAGAGAGGAGGAACAAAAAGAATGGAGCAGAGAGGTGCTGCCGGCCAAGAAACAAAAGAAGCGCCAGGGAGAAGATAAGGCAGAGGGAGAGAACGAAGGAGAAAGAGGATTGGAATTCCCCAAGGACTTATGCGTAATTTTCGAAAACTGTAGGGATCTGTTTGTAAAACAAAATTTCCCGTTGATTTAAAACCCAAATGGAGAAATGCCCAAAACGAAAGTTGGAGAGTTTTTCAAACTCTACAACATTGCTTTAGGGCTCAAGTTCAAAAACTCAAAATTTATATTCTTACACGTGAATCTTTGAACAAAAGTCGGATTTGAATTACTTTCATCTTAAAGAGTAAAATTTTATATTATTCAGGACCTAAATGCAAGCATTTATGACACGTCATAATGACGGGATAGACTCGTCATAATGGTTGGATAGACATGTCATGATGACTTGCACTTTTTACACTTTAGTCCTGAGTAACTTTTGAAAGTTACTTTTGTAAATCAAATACTTACACAAAAGGACTTATACTTTTATAAAGTTACATAAACACCCTTATTTTTACCATTTTACCTAAAATTTTTACACACTTCAACACACACATTTCCAATGAAATTTTTGGATAAATACTATATATTTTTACAAGGGATAAAATAAGGAAAACATATTTACAAAACTACCTTTCATTTATTTTGAAATTACCCTTACCCAAATACATTTTGCAAAAACAACCCTAGGTTTTTCTGTAATTACAAAAATACCCTTTTTACTCGCACTTTTAAATTTTCAAAAACTTCACATAAACACACATAAGCTTTATACAAACAAACACATATTTCACACTAACAAAATATATGTCTAGATTACATATACATGAACTGTCACAGCCTTCCCCCCTAAAAAGAATCTCGTCCCGAGATTCGGACGAAAGACTCTTAAGGGATTGTACACAGATGAGTTCGACACCAGAGAAGATTGAGATTGATGACGAGAGCCTGATGATGTGAGTATAACGAGAGCATAAAGAGATGGTACACAGATGAGTTTAACAAGATAAGAGATTATACATAAGGACGATAAATGTCGATGACATTCATCACAAAACTAATGGATAACAAATAAGGATAGTATAAGGGATTGACAAAGTGATGTTTGAGATATTCTTGCTCAGAGTTTGCTACCTGAATAATTTTAGATGATGTTATTGCAAAACATGCCTATTTAGGCCGATGCAATCAAAGAATAATGACAAAATGCTCTACTCCGAGTGCAATGCTCGATATATAACCATGAATGTGATGCATTGTTGAGATATATGATTATAATGATGATGCAACATGAGGATGAGGGATCCCATGCACGACCGAGATGATGCATATGATACAATGCAATACCATGATTCTGACCGAATGATGCATACACCATGATGCAAGGATGATGATACTTGCAATGTATGCACGTATGAAATGCTTGAAGTATGATGCATACCCTCATGAGTTAATGATGCACATGACTCATGCCCTACAACCGTTCGCTCGTAACTACACCTGGGTAGGTCTATATCCTTAAGCGAGGATCAAAAGTTAGGACACTAGTAAGGTTGCATAGAAAGAGATTGTAGTGGGGTTACGTCACATAGACCTAGTCACCAGTGCGCTCCTAATGGCTCAATCATGTGACTGCAGTGCACATGAGGCCTTAGGTTCCGACACGGCATCATGGTCATGTGATTAAACACCACCACAAAAGAGGAATAGCAACCCTATAGTGCCAACAGCAACAAGATAGACTTAGGAAACCCAAGATACCCGAAGTTGCACCGGAGGCATACCCGTTAGTTAGTCTACGGGTTTTCGATAATGATGCAACACCATGCACCGACCAGAAATGGTATATGTTATAATGCATGACTTTTGCTAGTAGAATTGTATTCAAAAAGTAATTATTGCCATACATCTTTTTAATTTATCCAAAATCATCTGAGCAAAAATGGAGGGTACAAATTTTCGGATGTTGTAACCAGAATAGCCAACAAGATAAGGTACAACATCAGGAGAGGATAGATGGATCACTAAACGATGGATTGAAGGATTTGATGATAGTTATCAAGGTTTAATCATCAAAGGAAAAGTTCAATGCTTTTACCGAAACAGATTCAAAGCACGATCAAGGGTTTGATTTAGCTGTCACGCTAAGATCGGTGATAGGGTCTAAACATGACCCATCCCATGGGATTCACAAAAGACTTTCTCACTTTAGGTCAGCCTAGCAGATTATGTCGGCTCCTACCACACAAAGTCAAAACCAGCATTCAGATACAAGCGCATATTT
Source organism: Panicum hallii (assembly GCF_002211085.1). NCBI lineage: Eukaryota > Viridiplantae > Streptophyta > Magnoliopsida > Poales > Poaceae > Panicum > Panicum hallii. Next base: position 13,084,578 of record NC_038047.1, on the reverse strand, counting down.
CAGTACATCAATGTAACAAACAAGGCAATCAGGTCAATCCAAGATGTCATGATGTATGCACGTTCTACACGTCCTCACAAACAAAAATAACTGCCAAGTAATCTTGGTCTTACGTGGTTAAGTACGGTGGCATCATATAAATACGTCTCTCCCTGTAATATCTAGTCGATAATTCTAACCGTTTAGAACCTATCGAATCGTGGTTAGCATTCCTGCAGAAAACACAATATGTATATACTGAACCTTTCATGCCAGCATGTCATGAAAGCATCCCCAATCATTACTGTTCACTATAGAAACAGCATCTGTACAATTACCGCCGTACAGACAACGTTAACATACGTTATCGAGATAACGTATTCACGGGGTACCGCAAAATGCGGGGGTATGATCTGCGATCGCCATACCCTGCGCCGAACCATATACTCCCAATGTAGTCAACCGAGGTTGGTACATTGGCAGCATCTCAAGTAGGCCACTGCTTGAGAAACAGCGTTCGGTTCGCATCACCGACGGGAAGGCCAAGCTCCCTCAGTTGGCTGAGGATCCTTACCTTCTTACCTCCGTACGTAGATGTCGTTACAGGAAGTAAGGTTGAATTGTGCAGGAATTTAAGTTTTGACAGAAAAGTAATGCTGGTAGTTAGAGTTATATATACACTATAGCCACCTCTATTTCCCTTATAAGTATTACCCTAGGGCTTTACGTACTAAGTACAATCCTTAACGAATCCAACGCGGCTTTGCCAAACATTTTGTTGGTCAATCTTTTATACTGAAACCATTTTTAAGGTAAAATGTATCTCCAGGGTAACCTTATAGCTCTGATACCAGCTGTGGCAGAACCAACCTGAATTATACCGGCTCAAGTACGCGAGTCCACTTCCGAGGGCTCCAACGTCCTTCAAACGGTATAATCCCTTGGCCTGTCGGGTAACGTCCCGATAAACCACCGATACACAGGATCAATAAGGTTACCTCACACGAAGGTGAGTCCAGAGATACAGTCACCATCATATTTTACATCGAAGGGAATTACATTACAAGAGTTTATAAAAGTAGAACAAAGTTTCAAACCTAGAGAACATAATACAAACCGTTTAAGCTATGATCTTTAGCAGCGAAAAACATACGCAATGATCTACAGCACGTCGACCAGATGGATGTCATGCTAAGCCCAGGAACGACATCACTCGGTATCACCAATGTTGGTCGGGGACGGATCCCATTCCACGGGCCAACCTTCTGGAAGAGCACAGGGCCATGACAGGGAAAGAGTTGGGTCTTCAAAGGCTTTACCTGAAAAGCATAAAACTAGCAAGGCTGAGTATACTAATACTCAGCAAGGCTTACCCGGGAGTGGGTATACTTTAGCCCATAGCTAGACTCATGAAGGCATTGTGAGGGCTCTGGGTTTATTTTCAGCTGAAAGGCAACAAAGAGTATGAACTACTTTCAAGTTTTAGCTTTCATCTTCTAGTTGAGTATTTATTCTAGATTAGCACCTACACTAAGCAAGCAAGGTAGTGATTATCATCCATCAAGATTATTTCTTCAACAATTACACTTTTTACTCGATGTGGTAAAAGGGATAAGCAATCTCAATCTTCGTGAGAGGCGGACGATTCGAATCGAATTTAACCTTGCAAGGTAAACCTAACACACACGCTTGGAAGATCCAACGATCGTTCCGAAGCAACCGTTTGCCTTTCATTCCGGGTCGTGGATCAGGTCCACCACAAGCGACTGCAGGACCGTACGCACACCCAATGTGTACAGGACATACGTCTGTAGCGCGACTACAAAACCCGTATTCCTGTCTGCCTTGCAGAACGTACTCCCGCACATCGGTGCGTGTAAACATAACATAAAATCGAGTGGTGGGAGGTATGTCCACTTGCCGGGCCGATTGGTTACTAGGCTTACCGCTTACCATATTTCGCGGCATGTGGCTAGTACTTTCAAAAACTTAGCCACCACTACCACATAGATCGACCTTATCAGCTTTTAACGAAACAGACAGGGTAAACTTCCAGGTCACGATACAATACATGACCCTGTCCGTCATCCTTATAGTGGTTGCAGAAATGTAAACATGCAACTCCTATATCGCGCGAGTGACAGGAAATCACTCGACTTCTACCGGTCCTATTAGCGGAGCAACTATCCGATAAGGACTCGGGAGCATTACATTGGATTCCTAGGATTCATGCGTCTAGGGTTTCACTTCAACTCCTAGACTTAATGCAGGATATAATATAGATAAGCATAGATTGCAGTGTAAATAAAATAATGGGATATGTCCGGGGCTTGCCTTTACTGGTGGGACTGAAGTTAGAAATATCAATATCTTCCGAACTTTGGTTCGGGGCTTCAGTTAATTCCTTGGTGACGTTCACTTGGTCTTCAGTAACATCCTCCATAGACTCCAGGGAGATCTCGTAGGTACCGTTGCCGAAGTAATCGTATCTACATGTAATGCAACATTTCATTTAAACGTGCACACAAAATCATTTTATTTCACAGCAAAGTTGCAACCCAGTACTTATATAACACATTATTCACATATCAACCAAAAAGATATGTAACTAAACTTAGATAAAACTTTAAGAGGACATCTAATTAGAATCGGCTACTTGTTGAAGGTTAAAACAGAGCCGATTGGACACAACGGGGGTTTAGCTGATTGATAGGTGCATCGGGTTCCTAGATGATCGATGAAAGCATCGATTACCTTGGCAGAAGGATGATTCCTAAAGTAGTTGTCTTAACTGAGAGGTGCTTAAGGGTTATTCCAGGTAACTAAGTGTGGTTATATCGACTCGATTACGTCAGCACAACAATTGAGTGACGTATAGCCGAAAGGAGTGTGATTGAGGGTACATGACCGATGGATATAGATAGCCGACCTCTCAGTCGATAAATCGACTGATAGAAGTGTGTGGATAAAGATGGAAAAACTAAGGATTGATCGGCCATAACTGATATGGAGAGCAACTAAAATCGGCCTGGGTCGGTCGATGGCAGGAACCCTAAGATTGTGGGTGCATCTTAGATATATCGACTATGTGCAGCCGATGTAGAACAGAACGAAAGAATTGTATCGGCAGTAGCCGATACTAGAAAGGTAACAACCATATCAGCTAATCGGTCGATGATAGAAGTATCGACTGACTGCTGTTATGCAGAAACATCCTAGACTCAAGGAAAGCGGATGCTTAGCAGCTGAACTGATAGCCAACGCTGAAGCATAGCCACAGAGATGTTTTGGCTAAGCAGCAGACACACAAGAACTAACGGGGATCCTTATACGACAAGGAACCTAACGAAGCAGCAATCGAGACGGGGACAATATCTTGATGGCAGGGATATGAGCACTCATGTGAAAGGTTTAACGAAACATCACATATTTCTATTTAAGATCTATATTCTATGGCTTACTTTTCAGTTATAACACAAGCATACAATATAAAGCACAACAAAACATTCATTCCCTAACATTGACCTAAACCATACATCAAAGACTTTCACTCAAGATCACAACATAAAACTTATAGGTTTTGACTTAGGGTTTCAAACGAAACTGATTTTACATTTTTATGAACTTCCTATGAAAATCTATGAAACGTAGAAGTTCATCGATTTGAAATAAAGAAAGTTCTGGAAATTTTACAGAAAACACCCTAGAACTATTTAAAACGTAGCAATCAAGTCCCTGGTCCGGGAAAACAGAGAATAGGAAGATATCGACGATATTCCGGCAAAGGAATCGCCGGTATTAGAAACATTCAAAGAATCAGGGCAAACCTTGGTGGTGGAGAAGAACAAACGGAAGTGAATTCCCGCGGTGAATAGGATCGGTGAGGAGAAAAGCTCGACGATAATGAGATTCCATGGTTGACGAAGAAGCTTGCCGGCAGGGTTGCCGTACTTGGTTGCATTGAGGCTCCTCCGAGCTCGTTACGCCTAACTGCCACCTTCGCTCCACAACTCCTCCTTCCGACTCGCCTCGTCGTAATCGTCACCTTCGATTTGCCTCCTCTCCTTCCAGCTTGCTGCCTCTTGTGCATCTCACGCAGAAACTCTCCATCGTAACTCCTCCTGCGCGTGCCGTTGCTCGGCACGTCGTACTCCAACATCACCTGCTCATGCCCGTGGGCCCACTTTGCTCCAGCCACCCAACACCTACACACGCCACCGGCTTCTGCTGTGTTACCGCGCGTGTGTTCGCGCCACCCGCTTGGCGTCGCTCACATTCACTCTTGCACTGCTAGCCGTGCCGCTCACGGGTTTGCGTCCACTTTCTGCGCGACATGCGCCTTCACTCGCCCGTGCGTACGCACTCGCTCCCGTGCACCTCCATGCCTCCTGCTGTCGTGCACGCCTTAGCCACATCACCTGCTCCCGCTCGCGTCTCGTCTACTCCCGAGCCACGCACCAACGCCGGCCTGCCACCATCCTGCGCACGCTCGCGCTCGCCCAGCTCCTGCACGCCACCGCCCTGCGCTGCTAACTCCTGCGTACACCGTCGCGCACGCACCCCCGCGCGCCCACATCTGCGCGCTCCACATTCGCGCTTGCGCCACTCCGGCCGAGCCAGCGCCGTCTGCGACGTTCTGCTCTTGGGCTCTCCGTGCACACACCTGCCCAGCCCCGCACGCCAGCTCGCGCCCGCGGCGCACGTCTGCTCAGCCTCCACGCGCTTCAGAGCTCCGCTTGCGCTCCGCGCTCCGCTCACCGGCCTGCCTGCGCGTCGCTTGCCCGCATCACTGCCGCTCTGCGCCACCCGAGCCATGTCGCACCGTGCGCGCTCTCACGGCCAGTGCCCGCCAGCGTCCTGCACCCGAGCCGCTCCACTGCGTTAGCCGCGGCCCGCACCAACCGCTGCCACCGCCTGCTGGCCCGCTGCTCGCGCCGCTGCCGCTCGCCAGTCCGCTCCCACGCGCGCGGCCTCCGCTCCCGGGCCGTCCCGGCCCCGCGCCTGGGCCCGCCTACCGCGCAGCGCCACCGTCAGCCCGCGCCGCCAGCCGTTGCACCGGTCCGCGCTGCAGCTGCTCCGCACTTGGGGCCCGCCACTGCCTGGGCCGCGCCTTGCGCCCCGCCCGCGTGGGCCGCCGCCCCGCACCCGAGCCTGCGCTGCGCGCCGCCTCCTGCGCCGCGCCGAGCTGTCGCCTGGGCCCGCTCACTCTGGCTCCAGTCGCCTGCACCACCAGCGCCTCCCGCGCGCCACGCGCTGCTTGGGGCCGCCGGCCTCCGCGCCGCTTGCGCGCTGCCCGTGCCCAGCCCCGCGCACTGCCGCCGCCCGCTTCGCTTCGCTTGCTGCTGCAGCTCGCCCTGCGAGCCGCTCGGCCGCTCGCCCGAGCCTGCGCTTGCTGCCTGCTCCGGCCGGTGGAGGAGAGAGAGAGGAGGAACAAAAAGAATGGAGCAGAGAGGTGCTGCCGGCCAAGAAACAAAAGAAGCGCCAGGGAGAAGATAAGGCAGAGGGAGAGAACGAAGGAGAAAGAGGATTGGAATTCCCCAAGGACTTATGCGTAATTTTCGAAAACTGTAGGGATCTGTTTGTAAAACAAAATTTCCCGTTGATTTAAAACCCAAATGGAGAAATGCCCAAAACGAAAGTTGGAGAGTTTTTCAAACTCTACAACATTGCTTTAGGGCTCAAGTTCAAAAACTCAAAATTTATATTCTTACACGTGAATCTTTGAACAAAAGTCGGATTTGAATTACTTTCATCTTAAAGAGTAAAATTTTATATTATTCAGGACCTAAATGCAAGCATTTATGACACGTCATAATGACGGGATAGACTCGTCATAATGGTTGGATAGACATGTCATGATGACTTGCACTTTTTACACTTTAGTCCTGAGTAACTTTTGAAAGTTACTTTTGTAAATCAAATACTTACACAAAAGGACTTATACTTTTATAAAGTTACATAAACACCCTTATTTTTACCATTTTACCTAAAATTTTTACACACTTCAACACACACATTTCCAATGAAATTTTTGGATAAATACTATATATTTTTACAAGGGATAAAATAAGGAAAACATATTTACAAAACTACCTTTCATTTATTTTGAAATTACCCTTACCCAAATACATTTTGCAAAAACAACCCTAGGTTTTTCTGTAATTACAAAAATACCCTTTTTACTCGCACTTTTAAATTTTCAAAAACTTCACATAAACACACATAAGCTTTATACAAACAAACACATATTTCACACTAACAAAATATATGTCTAGATTACATATACATGAACTGTCACAGCCTCCTCCCTGTTTGCCCGCAGCCCCCCCCCCCCCCCCGCGCGCCTGTGTCTCCATGCCGGAGGCCCTACATCACCGTGCGCCCAGGCCTGCCCAACCCCCTAGTCGCAAGCGTCCCTGCACGTGAATCCAGGAGCGTTAGACCCCCTAGCGCCTCCCTTGCGCAGCCGCCTCCTCGTGTGCGCCTCTCCTGTAGCGCCGCTGACCCCTGTTGGCTTCCCCGGCGCCCTACCCTGCCCTTGCAGCCGCACCTTCCTCCTGCTACCGCGCCGCCACCACGAGCGCCGCCACCCCTGCGCGCCCCTCCTGCTGTGCCGCCAGCCCAAGTCCCTATGCCGCGCCTCGCCTTGCCCCTGCCCTGCCCCTGCAGCCGCGCCTTCCCCCTTGCTGCCGCGCCCCCCTCCTTCCTGTGCTGCCTAGGCTTCCTCGCCACGAACACAAGCGCCACCGCCTAGAACAGGACGAAGCAGAATCACCGCTGCCCTCTTCTCCGATGAAATTTGGCCACCACGATGCACCCCCACGGTAAGTAAGGTATGGAATCGAAACCCCTTGTCGTCCTCTTTCTTTTGCCCTACTCCTCACGATCTCCCATGCCCTAGAACACCAGGAATTTGGCCAACAATGGGCTGCTAGACCCGGGGTTACGGGACTGTGTACATAATGTATCTTAAACAGGATTAAGAGATAAAGCCTGTCTCATCTCTTATTTGAATTGTTTTCTACTCGTAAGAGTAGGAGATAAAACTAGTCAGTACAGAAGGAAACTACTCGAGTTATACCCGAGTACGATTCCTTGGCTAGTATTGGGCTAGGATTCTTGTAACCCTATCCTCCCGGATATATAAGGGGGGTAGGGACCCATTCAAAACACAACATCAACACCCAAGGCAATAGGACGTAGGGTATTACGCACCTCGCGGCCCGAACCTATCTAAGTCTTGTGCTCCTTGCACCTTTGATTTCTTGATCTTGGCGTCTCTACACCTAAACTTACCACCTTGGGTATACCCCTTGGTGGGCAGCCGGTAAAACACCGACAGCTGGCGCGCCAGGTAGGGGAGCGCATCGAAGATCCACCGGCGAACTCGATGGCATCTTTCCAGTTCACCAGGTCAGTACCTTCTCAAGGTACAACATTTGTTTTAGGCTGTGGGTGTGGCAGAACGAACCTGAATTACACCAGCTCAAGTACGCAAGTCCTCTCTCAAGGGCTCCTATCTACTTCAAACGGTGTAACCCCTTGGCCTGTCGGGTAACGTCCCGATAAACCACCAAATGCAGGATCAAACAAGGTACCTCGAACGAAGGCGAGTCCAGAGATACAATTGCCATCACATTTTACATCATAGGCAGGTATATTACATGAGTGTTCAAAAGTAACATAAGTTCCCAACTGATGGAAATTATTACAAAATAGTTTAAGGTTTCAAGTCATGGCAGCGGAGTTTAAAACACGGTCACTGTACACGTCGCCAGTACGGATATCATGCTAGCCCTGGCATGATATCACTTAGTAGGATCTGTGTTGGCCGGGGACGGGTCCCACTCCACGGACCAACCATCAGGCAGCGGGTAAGGCCATGGCATAGGCAGAGCAGAGTCTTCAGGGGAATTACCTGAATAAAAGTCACAATGCAAGACTGAGTATTCTAATACTCAGCAAGGCTTACCCGTTTCATGATATACTTAGCCATGTAACTAGACTTATGAAGGCTTTCATGGTTATGGGTAAAGTTTTCAGCTGGAAAGCAATAAAAAGTAGATCCTTAATTTCAAGTTTTAGCTTTCAAGTTCTATGTGATTATCCATTCTAGATAAGCACCTATAGTTATTCAAGCATGGTAGAATCTTTAGCCAAACATCATCTTTGATAACCATAAAGTTGCTCTTGTTACTCTATGTGGCAAAGGGATCAAGCAGTCTCAATCTCCATGAGAAACGGATGATTCCTGAATCGAATTTCAGCCTTGCAAGGTAAACCTAACTCACACGCTTGGAACATCCAGAGATTGTTCCGAAGCAACCTTTTAACTTTCATTCCGACTCATGGATCAGAGCCACCACAAGCGACTGCAGGACCATATGCACATCCAATTTGTAGGACATATGCCTGTAGAGCGACTACACGGCTGTACTCCTGGTTGCCCTGCAACATGTATTCCCACACATCGAATCGAGTAACCGGAAAAACCAAATACGAGTGGTGGGAGGTATGTCCACTCCTCGGGCCGATTGGTTACTAGGTTTACCGCTTACCATATTTCGTGGCATGTAGCTAATACTTTCAAATGCTTAACCACCGCTACCACACACTGCGACCTTAACCAAATTCACCAACACAGACGGGGTATCATCTCCATCATGATAGATCACATAAATCCCGTCCGTCATCCTTATAGTGATTACAGGAATGTAAACATTGCAACTCCTATATCGCGCGAGTGATAGAAAATCACCCGACTTATACTGGTCCTATTAGCATAGCGGCTATTCGAACTCAAGTGTTAATATTCAATACATTGGTTCCTAGGAAAATGCAACTAGGTTTCTCATACAATTCCTAAGAACTTAATGCATAGATAGTTATAAACAAATATAGATTGCAGTGTAAATAAAGTAAGGGTTATGTCCGGGGCTTGCCTTCTTGAGTGGGGCTGGGGGCAGGTGTGTCAAGGTTTTCTGAACTTTGGTTCAGAGCTTCAGTTAGATTTCCAATGATGTTCTCAGGGTCTTCGGAAATTTCCACTCCTGATTCCGGGATCAGCTCGTAGTCTCCGTCGGTGAGAGTCGTTGAGTCTATATGATATGCAAAGATGTAGTTTAACGGATGCATATATTTTTATTTCATTTCACAATAAAGTTGCAATCCAACAAAAACATAACTCACTCATCAAACATCTCATTTACCCTTTTACTGGGCAGTCATTTATCGGGCAGAAAGTAACTTACTTAGTTACACTAGACAACATGTACGAATTAAACTACCATAGCACTGGGGTTGAAATTTTTATTAATTATAGATTAAGTTATGTCCAAGTCATTGTAAATTTATCAAAATTTTATTTCTATAGAAATTGAGCTACAAGGATAATTAGCAATAGTGCTAACTTATTAGGCATTATTTATATCTATACATACATGTAAAATTTTATTCTAGATTTTTGTACACAGATTACACTACTCAAGTCCAACATTTCAAAATAATTTCATGATTTTTGAACACTTAGAACTACATATATTAAATACATTAGATCAAATAGGCCTTATCCATGATTAAGCTCACATATTATGAAAATATTATACAAACAGTAGGTTAATTATTTTTCTTAAATACTACATGTCAAAGCAAAACTAACACAATTGGTTTTAAATTTTTACCATTTTTCTACTATTTACTAAGCATTTTTATAGATCCCAACTACCTAAACTTAACATTTAAATTAGAGTACAAACTACTCAGAAACTTAAAGTCAACCTATAAGGAAAGTTGTAGACCTTATAATAAGGAATCCAACAAATTTTAGTTTGCATTTTTATGATTTTTCCTTGAATTGTTATGGAATTTCAAAATCTGCAGCAGAAATAACAAAGGGGTCCCTAAATGGCACTATTCATCTGAGTCTCGGGTTTCGCAGACAGCCCCCTGGGCTTTTGATTCTTTCAGCCCGGGTTGGCCGTGGTCAGAGAGGGAGGCAAGGGTTTGACCGGCCAGTTCCGGCGATGGGGATCGCCGGCGGCAAGGGTGGAGGGGCGGGGAAGCATCACGGGGTCCTTGCGCATCTGTGACTGCTCGGGATCGGGTGGGGGCAGCCTGTAGCGGCGACGCGACAGATTCAGACGGCCGGCGGTAGAGGTGAATAGCGGAGGCGGTGCTCTGGTGGCTGTGGGTGGCAAGGAAGTGGTCGAGAAGCTTCAAGGCGGTGTGGGGAAGCTCGAGGTAGAGTCTATTAGGGTCGAGGAGGGTCGGAGGAACGGGTTCGACGAGGACAGAGGCTCACCGGCGAAGGGGTAACGGCGGCGAGGTCGTTCCGGTGGCTGAGATGCCGGAGGGCGGTGAAGGAACTGCTGAGAAGCTTCTGCTGGATGATGTGGTGCTGCTGGTACCCCTGGTGGGGGCTGAGGGGCTCTGTGGCGATGCGTCGACGGTGAGGCCGAGCGGCGGCGGATGGAGATCGCCGGCACACGTCGGGAAGCCGGTGTGGTGCACAAAGGGACCAATTGAGGGGTCGTAGAGCTTTACCGGGTCGAAAGGAAACTGGCTGAGGGGTTGTCGTGGTGCGGGGATGGCTGAGGTGGGCTGTCCACGGCGAGCAGGAGTCATCGGAGCGGAGGAAGAGGGCGGCAGTGGAGCTCGGGTCTAGGGGTGTTGTGCGGCAGAATTAAGGCGAAGAATAGAATGGCTATGAGCTGGGGAAGCTCAAGAGCAGGAGATTAAGGGCTTAGAGGGGGCGCTCGGCCCGTGCCACGGCGGCGGTGAGGTGGCGGCCGGCAGACGGTTCGGGTGGTCGTGGTGCGTGCAACAGAGGACAGCGGAGAGGGAAATAGGACCAGGATAGGGGGAGAGGGACGCGTGGAAGCCAACCCAGCAGGAGGTGGAGCGGCAGTGGTGGCACAGTGGCGGCGGCGAGGTGCCCTGTACCGGCGGCAGAGGGGGGGGGGTAGAGCAGAGCAGCATGTGCGAGAGGAGGAAGAAAGGAGGGAGGGGTCCGGGGGGTTTGTTTGGAAAATTCAAAAATCTCAGGGACCTCTCGGTAAAGTAAAATTTTCTGCTAAACTAAAACCCTAATGAGGAAATGCCCAAAATAAAAGTTGGAGAGTTTTTCAAACCCTACAACATTGCTTTAAGGTTCAAGTTCAAAAACCCAAACTATACAGCTTTACTTTTTAAATTTTGAACAAAAGTAGAATTTGAATAGGTTTTGTCCTTACTGAGGTAGATTTCATGTAATTTTGGACACATTTGCAAGTTTTCATGCAATGTCATGATAACTTGTATTCTTACATTTTGGCCCTAAGTAAACTTTGAAAGTTACTTTTATACTTCAATAATTTTGCATAAAAGGACCCATGTTTTTGCATTAATCACATCTAGGTCCTTATTTTTACATAAGGACCCAATTTTCCTAGAATTTAACATATCTATTGCACTTTCTTTCCTATGGTGATATAAATTTGACACCTAGTGTCATAATTTTCTTAGGTTTTGATGCTACCTCCCATTCTTACCCAATTATCACTAAAAGGCCCATATTTTTCAAAATTACATAAATACCCTTTTTCCCTTTGCACTTCAATTTGAACACACATAAACAAGATCACACATGTACACTTAACACTAAGATCTAGTGTTTAAAATTCTAATTACCTGAATATTACAGCGGGTCTGCGTCGCAGATGGTGCGGGCAGTTTCCATCGATTCCTCATCGACATGAAGCCGAAAACTTCCATGGCGGGTTCTTATAGCGACCTCGACAAGTTCGTTGATGATCTAGACGATTTGTCAATCCTTGGATCTGCTACGAGGACCGAGGAGGAGTCTGCTTCTAGTGCGACTTCATTCAGCGCTGCAACAACCTTCCTTGGGTTGGACTCGTTCCAATCTGAGGACTCGCGTAGCTGATCATGACTCGGTCTACGCAATTTGGCCACTGATCTCCAGGAGGCCAACATCTCCGAGTCCCTCTCCACATTGGGGGAGGACTTGGACACTCTACTCCAACTCGGAAAGCTCGAACCATCACACATCGGGGGGCTTCAGGTTGTTTTGGTGCCAACAGTCTGATGATCACCTCCACTCCGGAGGGGCGTTTCGTGCATTGGAAGGGCATGAAACTTTCTGATCTACTCGGGGCCGAAGATCGACTTGTGGCACACCTCGAGCCCTTGCCTTTTCAGGAGGGCAGGCCATTAGCCACCGTGGCGGAGGAGTCAACCAAGCTAGTCGACGTGAGCTTTGATGAGCTTTGATGCGGTATCTGAAGATGAGGCCACAACCAACGCTGGCGACGAAAATGACGCCGATCGTGAGGCACGGAGGACCAGGAACAGAGCTCGCGCAGCCTGCCAAAGGAGGGTCAATGAGCGCATACGATCTATGCATCGCGAGCTTGATGCCGAATTCACTGCCATAAGCGAACGGGGCTTCAGGACTCCAGTGGCCAACATCGCCAGGGTTACGGCTATACTCGAGCGCAGTAATGATCCAAACATGCTTCAAGCACTTCGCTACGCACAGGAGGGCTTGGGTTCAGCTTGATCAACAAAACCCTTCGTCTACTATAACACCCTAATGTAAATTTCCTACTTTATACTAAATTTAATTAGCTATAATAAAGTTTCTAAGGTTTTCCTTTGTTTAGCTTGCATTTAATTATAATTTATTCCACAAAGAATTAAAATTTATTTTAGGTTCAACATGGTTGTGCATTCATGCTGGTGCATAGGTTTTATTTGAATGAGTGCATAGGGTTTGAATTCAAAAATCCATTTGAATTCAAATAGATTTGAGTTTCAAAAGAACCAGAAAAAGAAAAGGAAAAGAAAAAGGAAAACAAACCTAGCTTCTAGCCCAGCCCGGCCTGCTCCTTTCCTCCCCCTCGGGCTGGCTTCCTTTCTCCTTTCCTTCTCCTTCACACGGCCCACTCCCTTGGCCCAGCTAGCACGACCCGCTCGACCCGCGCTTCCTTTTCCCGCTCGGCCCAACTTCCCCGCGTCTCCCTCAGCCCAGTGAGCCCGAGCCGTTTTCTCTCTCTGCCACCCCGGCCCCACCCATCAGCGCTTCTTCCTCCTCCTTTCCTTCTTCCCCGACGCACCCAAGTCCTCCGAGATCTCCGGCGAGCCCTCACACCGGACCCGCACACCGAGGACGCCCCGCCGCCCTACAAATAGGATCCCAACCCCCCTGGGACCCTAACCCTAAACCCTACGGCAGCCACCGAACCCTAGTGCCACCGCCCGCCTTGTTCCACCACGCAGCACCCCCTGCACAACCGCGAACCCGCCACCCTGCTGCGCCCCAGACCCGGCTAAGGTCCGCATCAGCTTCGCCTCACTGCCAGGAAGCTCCCCAAGCTCACCACCCGTGACCCCGACCCGTGTAGCGCCGGAATTGCACCAGACGTTGCTGCCGGTAACTTGCTCCGCCACCTTGATTCCTCACCGTCGGTGGTTCCCCGACCTTCTTGACCCCAGTAGCATCTCCGCAGAAGCTTCACGAGTCGACCCGTGGAGCCCAGGAGCCCGGGGAACTCCTGCATCGACCTCCTCCGCGAGCTCCACGCCGACCCGCCGCTGGGACCTTGCCGCCGGCTACCCTGCGCTGCAGCTCCGCCCAAACTAGGTCCTCGGTGACCTTAGCCCGCTCCTGCAGCCGGAACACCGCACGCCGGCAAGTGCCGCCGCACAGACCCGACTCTGCCGCCGCGCGAGCAACTCCGAGCACCCCTGAGGCCCGCAAGTGCCCCAGGTGGATCACGCGTGTCACGCTGATCACGACAGGCCCAAGCCCCGCTCGATTTGACCCCCAGAGCACCGTTTGCGATGAAGTCCGGCGAACCCCGAGCCGCGCTGCCGCGGGATTGGTCGCCGGTGTTACAGCGCCGCCACCCCGCGCGCCCAACTGACCCGAGCCGTCCGATCCAGAGTCCTCGGTCAGGATTAGATCGTGTACCCCTTCAATCAGAGCCACGAGATTGGGATCCAACAGATCAGATCCAAGCGTACCGGTTCGTGGCTTAGACTAGATCTGAGTCCACCATTTCAAATCCAGCGCACGAGATTAGCTCTAGATCCAGAACAGGTCCCAGCCGTTAGATCTAGATCCAGCGGCCCTCATTAGAAGGTACCGCATCAGCCGTGGCTGTTTTGCTAAAGAGCCCCTGAGTTTCCTTGAAATCAACCCGCAGTCCACGTTGGTTAAAAAGTAATTCCAGTTAGGCCCCTATTTTTGCACCGAAGCCCCTGAGCTTTCCAGAAATAGGGTCCGCCATCCCTGGACGCGTAGTTTTGCAGTCTAACCCCAAAGTTTATAGGTTAATTATGTTTAGGCCCTTGGTTTTTGCACAGAACCCCCTGGAAACTTCAGTTTTCTCGTAGTTAAGCCCCTAGACCTTGTTTTAACCCTAGTTTTCGCGTCTTAGCTCCGTTTTAAGTGGTTTTTACGCTCACACGATCATTGTAATGCGTAGAATAGCTTTAGCTCAGTTTTGTGTGCTGTTTTATTGTACTATTGTACTGTTTCTTATCTTTTGTTATTGTTTGCATGTATGTGCATTTGTGGACCATGTTTTGGCGTTGCGATCGTGAGTAGATGTTGAGCCACCGGAGGAGTACCAGGAGCCACCTTCTTCGGACGCATTTGAGCAGCAGCTAGGAGAGTCTGAGGAAGGCAAGTATAACATGAACATCCTATCACTTTTAAATACAATTTCATACTGCATTTTAATACTGTGTGCCTATAAGGATTTCCTAGCCACTTTTATCCTTTATATAAATACCTTGGGTTGCATTTTGATTAGTTGTACTAGGTGCTGCGCTCTCATACACTTGGTCCATTTTAATTAAATTTGATTAATGTTATATGCAACTTGATTCTGAGAGTGGCCCTCTGTGCTGTGTGCTTGAGCGGCTCACGTCTCGTTAAAATGTTATTTATAGAAACATGGTTCAGGGGGCCAGCACGGTGCTTAGTGCTTGGTTGGCCACTCTCCATAAGGACCGGTTCATAGATTGACAACCTGGGACAACCGCGCAACTACAAGACTGGAATGGGACAGTCTTGACTTACTAATCAGGGCATTTTGGTTTGGGAGTAACTTACCTACGGGGCAAGAGGGGTGGTAAGCTTCCATGGTCCCTGCTCCTCCGGCTTGGTCTTTGCTGTGTGCTTGTACCCCCTTGAGGTGGGCCCCATCGTCGCTGATCCAGAAACCTTAGCGGTTACACCTTACTAACGTGTTCTTTGTAACGGTCTCGTAGTGCGCTTGCTAGTCATCTCACCTAAGGAAGTGTGATGAAAAACTAGCATAGCTCACGACTTGTGGGTAATGTTGTGCAACCTCTCGAGAGTGTAAAACTGGTATACTAGCCATGCTCACGGTCAAGAGTGGCCCAGATCCGCTGTCTGATTAGTGGGGTTTATCTTTGGTGGATTGGCATGGATTTCAGTAGACTCATGAGTAATTTTAATTAAATGTTCAGTAACTTGGGTTCATGGTAATTCATCCACTTGTAGTAAATAGCTTTAATAAAATTTGCCAAGATTAAAAGCTAATGCAGTTGAGTTAGCTAACCGTAGAGCCTCATAATTCGTGTTATACTTGTTGAGTACAAGTTGTGTACTCACACTTGCCTTCACTACTCTTCTGTTCTCTTTGGGATATCTTCGACTGCTGCTCAGTACCAGGTGACGTGGAGGACTACATTAGCGGACTCGACAACTTCTAGGCGTTTGTCTCCCAGCCGACGTCCCTGTGGCGCCCTGTTCTTCATGTATTCATTTTATGCTTCCGCACTCCTTGAACCGATTCTTGATTCGGTTGTAATAAAGAATTCATTTATAATTTATACGCTTTTATTTTGTGATATGTGTTGTGATATCTTGATAATTCTGTTGTATATATGTGTGACTTGATCCTGGCGCATATATGATTGCTCGGTTTATGTCCTTGTAAATCGGGTGTGACAGAATTGGTATCAGAGCCGTGTTGACTGTAGGATGAAGCCTAGATAGAAACGGTCGAGTTTAAGGATTTCTTTCCTCTTGTCTTTCTTCCGCAAAATCTAAAATCATCTCTGCTTCTATTCCTTGAGTCCTAAACTTTGATCTGCTTGCTCTCTCTCTTGTCCTTTCCGAGAAATAGTTTGATCTTTTCTGTAGACGTTGGCCTGCAATTTACTGTTTGTCCTTATAAGCCTAGGATGTCTTTGGAAAAAAAAATACGCTAGAGCGTCTGTTTGTTTTAGTCGAGTGGTGTGATAAACTCGGCTAGGTTTGAATATTGAGTGTTTGTGATTGTGCAAAATGTTTGATTTGGATTTTTGGTTGATTGCATAATTTAGAAGTTAAACTTGCTCATGCAAATCAACTTAAATGCCGACTTGAATTAAGTAATAAAACTAAGATAGATCGTTGGGGGTAAAACCGTACACTCTTTACTCTCTAATTTATCCTGTCAGAGTTTTCTTTCCGGAATTGTACAAGATCGGTCTTTTATAAATTTCGTTCTGCTGCAAACAGATGGTGAACACCAGGAGCACCGGCACTGGTTCTAGCCAGTAGGGGTAGAACAACCAGAGTACCGGCCAGCCGATGCCGATGCCTCCACCTCTGACTCGGGAGCAGTTTTTCCAACTCCAGATGCAGATGATGGCTACCCTGAACAACACTGTTCAGACTCTGCAGCAGATCCACACTCAACCGCCGCCTCCTCCACCGCAGTAGCCCCACGACAGGCGTGCGGACTTTCTGAGGGGTCACCAGCCGATGTTCTCCCATGCGGCTGATCCACTCCAGGCAGACGACTGGCTTTGTTCGGTGGAGCGTCAGTTGGATGTCACTCAGTGTGATGACCGGGAGCGAGTTCTATACGCAGCAGGACAGCTGCGAGGCTCAGCTCTCGACTGGTGGGAGTCCTACCCAGCTTGGGACCGCGACGCCCTCACTTGGGTCCAGTTCCGGGAGCGTTTCAAGAGCCACCACATCCCCGCTGTAGTGATGAAGATGAAGCACAAGGAGGTCCTTGCGCTTAAGTAGGTAAACTAGAGTAAAATCTTCCCACAATTCCTTTTTGAGCTCAAGCCCACCCTTGTTTACCTCTGTGAAATAGGAAATGTTGAGTAATTTCCATCTTCTTTTTCCGGTTCTTGTCATTTCAGGGAGCTATGACGGTGATAGAGTATCTTGACCATTTCCTCCAGCTTGCTCGCTACGCCCCCGCTGAGGTCACCAATGATGGCGATAAGCAGGAGCGCTTCAGGGAGGGGCTGGACGGTCATATTGAGTACACGCTCCTGAACCTCCGCTTCGACAACTTCAACCATCTGGTTGACTCCGCCCTCAACACCGAGTGCAAGCGCTGGGAGATTAAGGACAAGAAGAGGAAGATGACTTCTGCTGCATCTGGCAGCAACACTCGGCCTCGGTACCAGCACCCGCAGCAGCAGAGGCCACTTCAGCCGTACCAGCCGTGACAGCAGCAGTACCCGCCTCGTCTCCAGCAGCAGCAGCAGGCGGGACAGGGCCAGAGGTTTCCAGTACCTCCGGCACGCCCAGCTCCACTGGCTCCGCAGCAGGGAGTGCCGACTCCTCCTGCCGGACAGCAGGCTCCAGCACTCCCACGGGCGTGCTATCACTGTGGCGAGCCGGGACACTATGCCAACGCTTGTCCCCGGAAGGCGCAGTCTGGACCGTAGGGGCGCTCAGCTCAACCCAGGGCGCCATCATAGGGCAGGGGGAACCACGTGACGGCTGAGTCGACGGCCGAGGCTCCGAACGTGGTTATTGGTACGTTCATGGTTAATACCCACCCTGCTACAGTACTTTCCGATACTGGTGCTACGCATTCCTTCATTACTCAGTCTTTTATCGAGCATCATGGCATTCTACTAGCACATTAAAGAGGTGCATGTTAGTATCTTCACCGGGAGGGTAGTTGAGGTCTCATATCTTCTGCCCCAGAGTCAGTGTTGCCACAAGGGGGGTAGAGTTTAGTGCAAATCTGATGGTGCTAGACACCAAGGGTATCAATGTGATCTTGGGAATGGAGACCCTTACTAGATGGGGTGTCAGGATTGATTGTGCTTAGAGGGCTGTCCACTTGTCAGCACCGGATGGATAGGAAGTCACAATCAGTGCTTCGGAGCCCTCTGGATTTCTTTGTAGGATGGAGGCTAGACCCACGGATGGTATTCGTGTGGTGTCTGAATTCCTGGATGTTTTTTCGGATGATTTGCTAGGTATGCCGCCTGATCATGACGTTAAGTTTTCTATTGATCTCTTGCCTGGCACAGCTCCTATTGCTAAACAGCCCTATCGTATGGCACCCGTTGAGCATGAGGAAGTTAAGAAGACCATCGACGAGTTGCTAGCCAAGGGCTATATTCATCGCAGCTTCTCCCCTTGGGCTTTTCCTATATTGCTTGTAGAGAAGAAGGATGGCGCGAAGAGAATGTGCGTCGATTATCGTGATCTGAATGCAGTCACCATCAAGAACAAGCATCCATTACCCCGTATTGAGGATCTCTTTGATCAGCTTTAGGGTGCTTATGTATTCTCGAAGATCGATCTACGTTCTGGGTATCATCAGCTGAAGATTCATCTCGAGGATATCCCGAAGACGGCATTCACCTGCAAGTATGGGCTATACGAGTGTACGGTCATATCCTTTGGCTTGACCAATGCTCCGGCTTTCTTCATGCATCTAATGAACAAGGTTTTCATGGATTATCTAGACACCTTTGTGGTGATATTCATTGATGATATCCTGGTATATTCCAAGTCAGAGGCAGAGCATGAGAAGCATCTGGAGCTTGTGTTGTAGAGGTTGAGAGAGCACAAGCTGTATGCCAAGCTCAGCAAGTGCGAATTCTGGATTGACGAGGTTCCATTCCTCGGTCATGTCATCTCCCAGGGAGGTATTGCGATGGAACCCGGCAAGGTGAAGGATGTGCTTGACTGGGTGGTGCCGCATACTGTGAAGGAAGTTCGTTCCTTCCTGGGCTTAGCAGGATATTATCGAAGGTTCATTGAGAATTTCTCCAAGATTGCGAAGCCTTTGACTTTCTTGCTGGAGAAGGGTGTGGATTTCTCCTGGACTGATGAGCGTCAGATGGCTTTCGATGAGCTGAAGAAGAGGTTAACTACGGCGCCAGTCCTTACTCTGCTAGACCAGAGCAAGAGGTTCACAGTGTATTGTGATGCTTTGAAGGATGGTCTCAGTTGCTTTCTGATGGAGGAAGGTAGAGTTATAGCTTATGGTTCACGACAGTTGCGCCGGCATGAGCTGAATTATCCCACTCATGATCTGGAGTTAGCCGCAGTTGTGCATGCTCTGAAGATATGGAGGCATTACTTGTTTGGGTAGAGGTGTGACATTTACACCGATCACAAGAGCCTCAATACATCTTCATGCAGAGTGAGCTGAACATGCGACAAAGAAGATGGCTAGAGCTAGTCAAGGATTATGACCTGGAGATTCACTATCATCTGGGCAAGGCCAATGTTGTAGCAGATGCTCTGAGCAGGAAGAGTTATGTCAACATGGCCGTGGTTTTTCAGATGCCTCAGGAGTTATGCGAGGAGTTTGAGCAGTTGAGTCTGGGTTTCTTACATCACACCTCGAGTGCATCATTCGAGGTAGAACCCACTCTAGAGGCAGAGATTAGGCAGCATCAGAAAGAAGATAAGAAGCTACAGGAGATCCGTGAACTGCTCAAGATTGGCAAAGCACCTCATTTCAAAGAGCATGATCAGGGTACCTTGTGGTACAAGGGCCGGATATGTGTGCCGGATGTAAAGGATCTCAGGAAGCTGATTTTGAGTGAGACTCATGATACAGCATATTCCATTCATCCGGGCAGCACGAAAATGTATTATGACCTCAAGGAACGATTCTGGTGGTATGGGATGAAGCATTCCGTTGCAGAGTACGTGGCTATCTGTGACACCTGTCAGCGTGTCAAGGCAGAGCATCAGAGGCTAGCAGGTATATTGCAGCCGTTGAAGATTCCAGAGTTGAAATGGGAGGAGATCACTATGGACTTCATTGTTGGATTGCCTCGTACTCAGAAAGGGTACAACTCTATATGGGTAGTAGTGGATCGGTTGACGTAGGTTGCCCACTTCATTCTAGTGAACACTACTTACTCCAGTGCTAGACTCGCAGAGTTGTACATCTCCAGAATCGTCTATCTGCATGGTGTTCCGAAGAAGATCATATCTGACCGAGGGTCTCAGTTCACTTCACGATTCTGGGAGCAGTTGCATGATTCATTGGATATGAAGCTATGGTTCAGTACTGCCTATCATCCTCAGACAGATGGGCAAACAGAGAGAACCAACCAAGTGTTGGAGGATATGCTTTGAGCCTGCGCTATTCATACAACAACAGCTATCAGGCCAGTCTGAAGAAATCTCCTTTCGAGGCCCTGTACGGTCGGAAGTGCAGAACTCCGCTGTATTGGGATCAGATTGGCGAGAGGCAGGTGTTTGGTTCGGATATTATTGAGGATGCAGAACAGCTGGTACAGCAGGTACGAGAGAATCTGAGGGTCGCACAGACTCGTTAGAAGAGCTATGCGGATGTCTGTCATCGGGATCTGACCTTTGCAGTGGATGATCATGTATATCTGAAGGTCTCACCGATGAGAGGAATCCGCAGGTTTAATGTGAAGGGGAAGTTAGCCCCTAGATACATTGGTCCGTTCAAGGTGTTGGAACGGAAGGGTGAGGTACCATACCGCATACCGTTTGGAGTTACCTCCCAATCTCTCAGGAGTGCATGATGTCTTCCATATTTCTCAGCTGAAGAAGTGCTTGAGAGTGCCGGAAGAGCAAGCACCGTTGGAAGGGTTGGAAGTGCAGGAGGATCTGACCTACACCGAGCATCCGGTGAAGTTTCTGGAGACATCTGAGAGAGTTACCAGGAACAAGAAGATCAAGATGTGCCGTGTTCAGTGGAGTCATCACACAGAGGATGAGGCTACTTGGGAGCGAGAAGATGAGCTGAGGAAGACATACCCCGATCTCTTTGCTAGCTAGCCTATCTGAATCTCGGGACGAGATTCCTGTAAGGGGGGTAGGTTTGTAACACCCTAATGTAAATTTCCTACTTTATACTAAATTTAATTGGCTCTAATAAAGTTTCTAATGTTTTCCTTTGTTTAGCTTGCAATTAATTATAATTTATTCCACAAAGAATTAAAATTTATTTTAGGTTCAACATGTTTCTGCATTCATGCTGGTGCATAGGTTTTATTTGAATGAGTGCATAGGGTTTGAATCCAAAAATCCATTTGAATTCAAATAGATTTGAGTTTCAAAAGAACCAGAAAAAGAAAAGGAAAAGAAAAAGGAAAGCAAACCTAGCTTCTAGCCCAGCCTGGCCTGCTCCTTTCCTCCCCCTCGGGCCGGCTTCCTTTCTCCTTTCCTTCTCCTACACGCGGCCCACTGCCTTGGCCCAGCTAGCACGACCCGCTCGACCCGCGCTTCCTTTTCCCGCTCGGCCCAACTTCCCCGCGCCTCCCTCAACCCAGCGAGCCCGAGCCGTTTTCTCTCTCTACCACCCCGGCCCCACCCGTCAGTGCTTCTTCCTCCTCCTTTCCTTCTTCCCCGACGCACCCAAGTCCTCCGAGATCTCCGGTGAGCCCTCGCACCGGGCCCGCACGCCGAGGACGCCTCGCCACCCTACAAATAGGATCCCTAACCCCCCTGGGACCCTAACCCTAAACCCTACGGCCACCACCGAACCCTAGAGCCACCGCCCGCCTTGCTCTGCCACGCAGCACCCCCTGCACCACCGCGGACCCGACGCCCTGCTACGCCCCAGACCTGGCAAAGGCCCGCATCAGCTTCGCCTCACCGCCAGGAAGCTCCCCAAGCTCACCGCACGTGACCCCGACGCGCGTAGCGCCGGAATTGCACCAGACGTTGCCGCCGGTAACTTGCTCCACCACCTCGATTCCTCACCGTCGGTGGTTCTCCGACCTTCTTGACCCCAGTAGCATCTCCGCAGGAGCTTCATGAGTCAACCCGTGGAGCCCAGGAGCTCGAGGAACCCCCGCATCGACCTCCTCCTCGAGCTCCACGCCGACCCACCGCTTGGACCTCACCGCCGGCCACCCTACGCTACAGCTCCGCCCAAACCAAGTCCTCGGTGAGCATACGTCTTCCCCCTGGTCCTTTTGCACTAGATGTCGTAGACCTTAGCCCACTCCTGTAGCTGGAACACCGCACGCCGGCAAGCACCGCCGCATAGACCCGCCTCCGCCACCACGCGCGCAACCCTGAGCACCCCCGAGGCCCGCAAGTGCCCTAGGTGGATCACGCGTGTCACGCTGATCATGATAGGCCCAAGCCCCGCTCGATTTGACCCCCGGAGCACCGTTTACGGTGAAGTCCGGCGAACCCTAAGCCGCGCCGCCGCGGGATTGGTCGCCGGCGTTACAGTGCCGCCACCCCGCGCGCCCAACTGACCCGAGCCATCCGATGCAGAGCCTGCAGTCAGGATTAGATCGCGTACCCCTTCAATCCGAGCCGCGAGATCGGGATCCAACGGATCAGATCCAAGCGTACCAGTTCGCGGCTTAGGCTAAATCTGAGTCGTCCGTTTCAAATCCAGCGCACGAGATTAGCTCTAGATCCAGATCGGGTCCTAGCCGTTAGATCTAGATCCAGCGGCCCAGATTAGAAGGTACCGCTTCAGCCACGGCTGTTTTGCTAAAGAGCCCCTGAGTTTCCTTGAAATCAACCCGCAGTCCATGTTGGTTCAAAAGTAATTCCAGTTAGGCCCCTGTTTTTGCACCGAAGCCCCTGAACTTTCCAGAAATAGGGTCCGCCGTCCCTGGATGCGTAGTTTTGCAGTCTAACCTCGAAGTTTATAGGTTAATTATGTTTAGGCCCTCGATTTTTGCACAGAACCCCCTGGAAACTTCAGTTTTCTCGCAGTTAAGCCCTGCAATCGTGAGTAGACGTTGAGCCACCGGAGGAGTACCAGGAGCCACCTTCTTCGAATGCGTTTGAGCAGCAGCTAGGAGAGTCTGAGGAAGGCAAGTATAACATGAACATCCTATCACTTTTAAATACAATTTCATACTGCATTTTAATACTGTGTGCCTATAAGGATTTCCTAGCCACTTTTATCCTTTATATAAATACCTTGGGTTGCATTTTGGTTAGTTGTACTAGGTGCTGCGCTCTCATACACTTGGTCCTTTTTAATTAAATTTGATTAATGGTATATGCAACTTGATTCTGAGAGTGGCCCTCTGTGCTGTGTGCTTGAGCGGCTCACGTCTCGTTAAAATGTGTTTTTATAGAAACATGGTTTAGGGGGCCAGCACGGTGCTTAGTGCTTGGTTGGCCACTCTCCATAAGGACCGGTTCATAGAGCGACAACCTGGGACAACCGCGCAACCACAAGACTGGAATGGGATGGCCTTGACTTACTAATCAGGGCATTTTGGTTTGGGAGTAACTTACCTGTGGGGCAAGAGGGGTGGTAAGCTTCAATGGTCCCTGCTCCTCCGGCTTGGTCTGTGCTGTGTGCTTGTACCCCCGTGAGGTGGGCCCCATCGTCGCCGATCCAGAAACCTTAGCGGTTACACCTTACTAACGTGTTCTTTGTAACGGTCTCGTAGTGCGCTTGCTAGTCATCTCACCTAAGGAAGTGTGATGAACAACTAGCGTAGCTCACGACTTGTGGGTAAAGTTGTGCAACCTCTCGAGAGTGTAAAACTGGTATACTAGCCATGCTCACGGTCAAGAGCGGCCCAGATCCGCCATCTGATTAGTGGGGTTTATCTTTGGTGGATTGGCTTGGATTTCAGTAGACTCATGAGTAATTTTAATTAAATATTCAGTAACTTGGGTTCATGGTAATTCATCCACTTGTAGTAAATAGCTTTAATAAAATTTTCCAAGATTAAAAGCTAATGCAGTTGAGTTAGCTAACCGTAGAGCCTCATAATTCATGTTATACTTGTTGAGTACAAGTTGTGTACTCACACTTGCCTTCACTACTCTTCTATTCTCTTTGGGATATCTTTGACTGCTGCTCAGTACCAGGTGACGTGGAGGACTACATCAGCGGACTCGACGACTTCTAGGCATTTGTCTCCCAGCCGACGTCCCTGTGGTGCCCTGTTCTTCATGTATTCATTTTACGCTTCCGCACTCCTTGAACTGATTCTTGATTCGGTTGTAATAAAGAATTCATTTACAATTTATACGCTTTTATTTCATGATATGTGTTGTAATATCTCGATAATTCTGTTGTATATATGCGTAACTTAATCCTGGCACATATATGATTGCTCGGTTTATGTCCTTCTAAATCGGGTGTGACATCTACCCTCAGGGAGGAGCGCGTGGGCGAAAGCCGGAGCCAAGCTTACAGTCGAACGGCAGGCGGCCGTCCTCGACTTCAGCGCAGCAACAACGATAACACTCGCAGGAGTCAGGCCCCTGGCAGGAGGTAGCAGCCACCTCCAAGGGGTAACTCGTGATAGGACAATCATTGGCCTCCTCCAGAAGACCTGCGTCAGCGAATCAATGAAGGCCACGATGCGCGGTCCGTAATCGATTCTAGGCACAAAGAGCGCGAAGTAGTCGAGACGGAAGGTACTGACTGCAGCGACCATTTTCCAGCTTTCTCCGCATGGTTAAGCAGTTATAAGTACCCTAGGGCTTCAAGCCGATCGGCATCACCAAGTATGATGGCAAGCAAGTTCCTCAGCAATGGCTACATTGCTATTCCACCGCCATTGAAGTCGCAGGGGGCTTTAACATACCAAGGTCATCTACTTCCTGATGGCTTTGGATCCCGCGCCACTCATGTTGTTGGAGAGCCTCAGCAACAACTCGATCGACTCCTGAGCAGCTCAAGAAGGTCTTCATCGACAACTTCCAGGGGGCGATCACTCGCGCAGGTACTCATCATGATCTTGCTCAATGTAAATAGGAACGTAATGAGTTTCTACGATCCTATACACGCAGTTTCTTCGATGTGCGCACTACCATTACGAATATCTCGGAGGAAGATATCATCGACTGCTTCTACAACGACATCACCGACCCAGGCATCTATAGAGACTTTGGGCGGAACAGACTGAAAACTGTTGCGGGGCTTCATGACATGATGCACGACTGGTCCGAGCAGGAGGAGAAGATGCAGGAGCGGTTCCCGAGGCACCATGATAGCAACCTGGGGCGTCCAAATGACAACCGTAATGACAAGAGCCAGCGGGACTATTCGGGTGCATCCCGAAAATGCAAGCCAGATGATCTCATCACAGCTGTGGATCATCCCTTGCGAGGCAAGAAGTCAACGATGCAGGATGAGTTCGAGAAGCTCCTACAGAAGAAATGCCCATGGCATCTAGGTGCCAATCATGCGGCAATTGATTGCTACCACCTTCGGAGGACATTCAACAATCCCGGTGGCAGCAAGAAGAACAAGAAGCCAGTGGACAAAGAACCTGAAGATGACGACCAAGGGGACCAAGCGCACAACACGAAGTTTTAGGATGCTTCAAAAACCATCAATGTCATCTTCGGGGGAGATAGAGACTTCGGTTCCAGCGGGAACAAAAACTGCTTCTCCGGGAGATCATGTCCGTCGAGCCGGCGGTACCATGACCACTCCGTTGGCCGGAGGTCCCAATCTTGTTTTCGTGTGATGACCAATGGACAAGCTTCTCGGAGCCTGGTAAGTTCCCCTTAGTCCTGGATCCGGTGGTGGCAGAGGTCAGGCTCACCAAGGTGCTCATCGACTGCGGGAGTGGTCTCAACCTCATCTTCACCAGCACTTTGAGAAAGATGGGTCTGGACATCACGGACATGCTGGTTCCGAGCAAGTCTCCTTTCTACAGCATCATCCCATGTCAGAGTGGAGTACTCACTCTCTGAGGTGACTTGAAGAAGTCATATGATTGCAACCAGGAGGCGATCCAGTATGCTTCAACTACGCGTATGCCAGATGCTTCAGGGAAAGTACTCGCGGCCGTACAGCAGCTCTCCCAAGCCGGGCTGGAGATCCCTTCGAGAAAGGTCGGCAAGTCGAGCATCACGTGGCCCTCAAGTCGATCCAGCTCTAGGAGGGTGACTCATCCAAGACCGCCGTCATCGGCGCTGGCTTAGATGAGAAATAGGAACTCGCACTCGTCAGTTTCCTCCAGGCTAACTGAGACATATTCGCATGGAAACCAACGGATATGCCAGGGGTGCCAAGGGAACTGATCGAGCATAGTCTGAATGTACACCCACATGCTGTGCCCAAAAAGCAACGCCTTCGAAGATTGGCTCACGACAAGCATGAGGCAATTAAACGGGAAATAGCTAAACTCCTCACGGATGGCTTCATTAAAGAAGTAATTCATCCAGAGTGGGTAGCTAATCCCATCCTTGTAAAGAAAAAGAATCATGAATGGAGAACGTGCGTTGATTACACCGATCTCAACAAGCATTGCCCAAAGGATCACTTCGGGCTACCGCGCATTGATCAAGTCGTCAACTCGATGGCGGGTTGTGTACTCCTCTGCTTCCTCAATTGTTGTTCAGGATATCACTAGATTGTGCTCAAGGAGGAG
The DNA here is from genome assembly GCF_002211085.1 of Panicum hallii. Classification (NCBI taxonomy): domain Eukaryota; kingdom Viridiplantae; phylum Streptophyta; class Magnoliopsida; order Poales; family Poaceae; genus Panicum; species Panicum hallii. Next base: position 13,057,992 of record NC_038047.1, on the reverse strand, counting down.
GATCAAATCAAAACCGCGTTCATCACCCCGTATGGGACGTACGCTTACAAAACTATGTCCTTCAGGTTGAAAAATGTAGGGGCAACCTATTAGCGCGTGATTCAGATGTGTTTTGCTAATCAGCTGCATCAGAATGTCGAAGCTTACGTGGATGACATGGTCATCAAGACCAGGAATCCCGACGACCTGATTGCAGGCCTAGAAGAGACGTTCAGCAGCCTACGCAGGTTTCGGTGGAAGCTCAACCCAACTAAATGCGTTTTCGGAGTACCATCAGAGAAATTGCTCGGGTTCATCATCAGCAACCGGGGAATTGAAGCCAATCCTATGAATATTATGGCCATCACTGATATGGGGGCTCCGGCCACAATCAAAGATGTGCAGAAGATAACAGGCTATATGGCAGCCCTGAACAGGTTCATCTCCCGGCTCGGGGAGAGAGGACTACCCTTCTTTAAGCTCCTGAAGCACCAAGACAAGTTCCAGTGGATAGAGGAGGCCGAGCGAGCCTTGCAAGATCCGAAACTTCACCTTCAGTCTCCTTCGATCCTTACAGCACCATTGCCGGGTGAAGATCTACTACTCTACATTGCGGCGACAACTCATGTTGTCAGCAGTGCTATTGTAGTCAAGCGCAGCGAGAAGGGCCATGCATTTGGAGTGCAGAAGCCCGTGTACCTCATCAGCGAGGTACTCTCCGAATCCAAGGTATGATACCTGGCTGTTCATATATTCTTATATGCAATTCTAGTTACATCAAGAAAGTTGCGCCATTACTTTGATGAGTACAAGATCACTGTGATTATGGACTTTCCGTTGGCGGATATTCTCCATAATCAAGATGCCACGGGACGTATATCAAAGTGGGCAGTGGAACTGGGGGCTTTGTCAATCGACTTCAAGCCACGCACTGCAATCAAGTCTCAAGCTCTAGTCGATTTTATGGCTGAGTGGAGAGAAAATCAAATTCCAACTCCAGTCGACAAGCCAGAGCATTGGACCATGTACTTTGATGGATCTTTCAAGCTCGATGGCGGCGGCGCGGGAGTCCTATTTATTTCTCCAAGAGGCGAACAACTAAAGTATGTCCTCCAGATCCTTTGGGAGGTATCGAATAATGAAGCCGAGTATGAAGCATTGCTTCACGGGCTACGTTTGGCGATATCACTAGGCATCAAGTGACTACTTGTATATGGCGATTCACTTCTTGTCATTCAGCAAGTCAACAAAGAGTGGGACTGCAACAAGGAGACAATGGACGCTTATGTACAAGAAGTGCGCAAGCTGAAAAATAAATTTTCCGGCCTGGAGGTTCATCATGTGGTTTGGGAGCATAATGTTGGTGTAGATATACTATCCAAGCTAGGATCTACCCATGCACAGGCTAGCAGGAGTCTTCATCCAGGAGCTGAAACAGCCATCCATCAAGTCCTCACCTCAAGTAACCACTGATGCTGGCCCTCAACAGCCTGATCGGGAGGTTATGATGCTTGGAGAGGACTGGAGAGAGGCTTATATCGATTTCATCCAGGATCAAAGACTACCAGCGGGGATGGATGCAAGAAGCGTAGAGGCAGCTCGTGTCATGCGCAGAAGTAAGGGTTTCATCCTAGTCGACAGTAAGCTCTACCGGCGTGGTGCCGATCACGGGTGCTCATGAAGTGCGTCACAAAAGAAGACGGCTACGACATACTGCGGGAGATACATGAGGGCATTTGCGGTAACCATGCAGCCTCAAGAACGCTGGTGGGGAAAGCATACAGAGCTAGTTTCTAGTGGCCCACCGCAGTGTCCGATGCTGAGGACCTCGTACGGAGATGCCAAAACTACCAATTCTTTGGCAAGCAATCTCACGTCCCAGCTCACAGTCTCATTACCATACCACCATCCTAGCTGTTCGCTTGCTAGAGTCTTGATATGATTGGGCCCTTTACAATGGCGCCAGGTAGTTTCACACATGTATTGGTGGCTGTCGACAAGTTTACCAAGTGGATCGAGTACAAGCCGATAGCCAAGCTCACACCAGATCGAGTTGTTGATTTCATCTCTAATATCTTGCATCACTTCGGCTTCCCGAAAACCATCATCACAGACCTGGGTTCAAATTTCATGGCCAACCAGTTTTGGAAGTTCTATGAAAATATGTGCATCGAGGTCAAATATGTCTCTGTTGCACACCCAAGGGCCAATGGTCAAGTCGAGAGGGCGAACGGCATGATAATTGATGATCTCAAGAAATGACTCTATGATGAAAATAGCAAGAAAGGAGGAAAGTGGATACACGAATAGCCACATGTCGTCTGGGGGCTCAGGACTCAGCCGTCCAAAGCCACAAGACAAACACCGTTCTTCCTTGTCTATGGCTCTGAAGCTATCTTACCGGCCAACATCATGTGGAAATCCCCAAGGGTTGAAATGTACAATGAAAGCGAGGCGGACGAAGCAAGGTAGTTAGAGCTCGACTCTGTCGAAGAGGCTCGCTGCACCGCTCTTGTTCAGTCAGCATGATACCTGCAGGGGATCCGGCGATATCACAACCGCAACGTGAGGGAACGGTTTCAGTATAGGTGATTTGGTCCTACGCCGCATCCAAGATGAGTCCGGCTTACACAAGCTCAACTCGAGGTGGGAAGGGCTGTTCGTCGCCAAGCAGGTTACAAGACCGGGGTCATATCGGCTGCAATTCCCCGAGGGCCAAGATGTCCCAAATTCTTGGAACGTTCAAAACCTGCGCAAGTTCTACCCATGAGAAAGTGTGCGGGGATAGCTGTTCTCCGGGCGCCCAGGTGGTCCTTTTTCTTCCGAATCAATTTGGAGGCTACGTATCACAGAACTGGTAATGTAATTTTTTCTATTAAACAGATGGATGCTACGGCCATGTTCATATTTTATATAAATCGACTTCTCGTCATGAGTTTTGATGGAGGCTACGGCCACATCCATGTTTTATCGACTTCTTGTTATAAGTTTTGATGGAGGCTATGGCCACGTTCATGCTTTATAAGAATCGACTCTTGCCATGACCTTCGATGGTCGTTTGCGATGATGATCTCGTTCTTTCCCAACAAGTTCGATCCGTTCGATTGGCTTATACCTAACTTGTTGGACGGGCTCACACAAGGAGCTATTTCGACTACGCCCAAGGTCGTTGCACTCAGGGTAGTTTCAATTTCTTGTCATAAGCACGGCAGTCACGCGATGATGCTCGCGTTCTTTCCCAACAAGTTCGATCCATTCGATTGGTTTATACCTAACTTGTTGGACGGGCTCACATGAGGAGCTATGCTGACTACGCCTTGAGTCGTTGCACTCGGGGTAGTTCTGATTTTCTTGCCATAAGCACGGCTGTCATGCGACGATGCAAGCGTTCTTTCCTAACTGGTTAGACCTGCTCGTTTGGGTTATACCTAACTTGTTGGATGAGTTCCTACTCGGAGCTACTTCGACTACTTCCAGGGTCGCTGCACCTAGGGTAGTGTCTACTACTTAGCCTTGGCACTTGGATGACAATTCAGTCATAGGGCACATATAAGTGGAGACATCAAAGAAAAATATATACAAGGAAATGAGTACTTGTTTTTACATCTTAATCCTGCAGTACACTCTTTACTATCTATTCTGCTACAGGTTGGGCTTCTTGGAGGTACTTGTTGAATTGTTCTTTAGAACACTCCGCAGCCACACCTTGCGCAAATGCCTCTAGTTGAGCCTCCGGCCAAAAGGATTTTACAAAGGAAAGAGTGTGGCTGGCACACACGACCGGGGCTTCAGTGAGGAACATGATGACCTTCTGCGGCGCTCCGAGAAGTCACTCCAGCAAGGGCCGCTCGCCTGCTTCGCCATCTTCTTGTGGGTCCACCATGTCCACAAGCTTCTTGGCGGCTCCCCCGAGGTCCTCCAGCTCCTTTTGCCGCTGCTCCTTCTCCTCGCCCAGCGTCCTGATCTGCTGAAGGCAATTGGCGAACTGTTGTTCAGTGTCGGCGATTACCTTCTGCAGCTTCTCGGCGTCATCTGTATAGCGATACAGCATATTCTTCACGTCAGTAAGCAGCTCTTCTTTATATGTTAAGATTTTTCTAAGCTCTGCGATGAGGATATTTTCAGAATCCAAGATAAATTGTTAAGTGAAAGTACTCGAGGGAAGAAAGGGTTTGCCTTGGTGCACCTTCTTTTGTTCCTTGAGTTGTTCCTGGAGCTCGAAGATGGCCTTTTCGAGATTGCGCAGATCATTTTTGAGGAGCCACATCTCTCGAGTCCACTCCTGCTTCAGCTTGTCAAGTTCTCTCTGAAGATAAATGTTCTTCGTCAGCTCTTCGGATATGCGTTTTTCCTTCACAGCGAGCTCCTGGTGGCCACTCATGACTGCTTTCAGCTTTTTGGTCTTCTTCTGTGAGTGCTTGATCACATCCTGCATAAGGGGGAAGATTAAGACAAGCAACCCGACAACGTATACGGGCAGAAGAGTAGTCATGTCTTACCACAGTAAAATTGTACAACTCTTTAGAGATCTTCTTGAAGTATCTTATGTTGTCGTCCGTCAGAATTGGGTCATCCACTAGATCTGTGGTGATGATGTTCTGGTATCCGCGTCTGGTCACTAGCAGATCTCCAGGGCTCCTTGAGGTCCCTTTGGCTTCTTCAACTGATGGTTGTTGGGCACCTGCAAGTCAAGATGCATTCAGTAGATAATGTCTATGGTCTAAGCAGCTAGCCATGGGCGGTCAGACACTTACTTATGCCATCTACAGGAGCGGTTTCAGTGGCCTCGACTTGTTCCTCACCACCAGCCCTGGCTTCGGCTTGCTGGGGCTTGGGGGGTGGCAGGTCGGGCAGTGTTGTGTCCGCTTCGGGGGCTGGCTCCTTGGGCGCGGGCTCCTCTGGGGCTGGTGGCTCGGGGGCTGGGGTAGCTGCGACAGGCTTTGGCTCGTGCCTCATGTCACTTGCAGACCTAATGAAGCAGAGTCAGTTATATTATTACACAAGTCAAGCAGCACAGGATGTTCATTATGCAAGAAAAGATGTACACTTACAGCGAAGGCTTCTTCATGACAGCTTTCTTTACTCTCAGAGCCCGTGGTGTTTCAACCATGGCACTCCTTGCTGGGGGCGGGGTCACACCAACTGGTGGCGTGGTGCCTGCCACGGCAATGGTAACCATTCCTGTCGCGGTAGTCGATGGGTCCGTTCCCACCTCTTGGCACTTGGGGTCGGGAGGAGAAGCAGATGGACTGCGAAAGGACAGTGTTAGCGTGCAACAATACCGATATATGACAACTCAACAAGGCAGCACCTTCATACCTGGAGGACTCGACTACGTGCGCTTTCCGTTTGCGCGCTACCTGATGACCCTGCGGGACCAAAGGCAGAGTTTCGGTCAACTCCATGGATGGTCTGGGGGAGTTGTCCCTTCTCTCCTCTCCTTTAGCTTCCCTTTCCGCCAGGGGGCTCCCGCCTTTAGTGGACTCGCTGCCGGGTTGGGCCTTGGCTGCTTGAGCCCTTTTCGCTTCGGCGGCGGCGCTGGGCAGAAGGTGGTCCGATCGAGGGAGGTCGGGTTGCGGTGGGTAACTCCAGTACAATTCTATGTGTCCCTGCAGAAGATCTTCAGTTAGCAGTGGTAGAATAGCATAACTGGTTTTAAACAAAAAGTAGTCGAATACTTACCGGTTTTGGAGGATTTTGCACAGAAAAGAACTGTGGGACGTAGGGAACGGCGTCCACGTCCAGCACCACTTGCCTGACCCAGATGAGTGCGGCGTCGTTAGTCAATTCTTCTGCGCACATGTACTCGAAGCCTAAAGCGTGGCGTTGTTGGATTGGCTGGATCCGGCACTTGAAGAAAGAAAATATTACGGATGCTCCGGTCACTCCCATCTCTTTGTGAGCTGCTATGATGGCTAAAAACTCATCGACTTGGTCCAGGTCTGCTCTGGAGAGCTCGGTGTTCCACTCTGGCCTCACGATAGGGGGTTTGCTGGATTTTTCAGGAAGCTGGAGGGCATGGTTTTTGATGTAGAACCAGTGGTTCTTCCATCCAGGAATGTTGGAGGGGAATTTATAGGAAAGGTACAAATCACCGACTTGCTGTCTAAGCTGGATGCCGACGCCCCCTACAACGGAAAAGGAAGCGAAAAAGATCCCAATGGGGTTCGATTCTGAGGAAAGCTTCGCAGAAATGGATGAAGATGGCAAAATGGCAAATGGAATTCGGGTTGAGGTGATGGAGCTCAAGCCCGTAGAAATAAAGAAGGCCACGGAAAAAAGAGCAAGAGGGGAGGGCCAGACCCCGTTTGGCAAAATGGTAAAATGTGATGATTTCGTCTACATTTTCCATGGGGAAAGGTTCGTGAAAAGAGGGGTGCCAGTTGACAAGATTCTTGTCTTGGAGAAAACCCTTGGAAACAAGTTTTTTAAGATCGTTGTTGGAACACTTACTGTGAGTCCACTCCCGAGACGGTGGCTGCGACTCCTTCTTTCCATCCTTCTCAGATCTCTTGGGCGCCATTTCTAGATCCGCTCGCCATGAGTTGCTCGGGGGCTGCGGGGAAAGGGGCAGGGAGATTTGGTTGGATTGGGGTTCTCCAAGGGGGTGAAGGTGGAGTGCGGCTCTGATTGGGGATTTGGAAAGCTCTTGGTGGGTTGCAGATTGGAAGCACGGATTTTACTTGGCATTACCGCGGGGTTAAATAACCAGTGGCTGGATACAGTTTTACTATTTTGAAGTTGAAGAGTCATTTCAAGGAATATTCAGAAGATGAGGGGCCATTTGGTGGATTGTTTAGATAAAATATTCGATTAATCATTTTTTTAGGGTTAATTGTCCTAAAAAAAGGGGTTTTTCGAATTCTAGATCTAACTTCCATCATTTGTATCATCACACCAGTTATTTATCATGGGGACATTTTTCACTGCATGCCACGACTTTTGGATCCTTATTTCCAAACTTGAGAGATTTGGATCCTTATTTCCAAACCTGAGAGATTTGGATTCAAGGCTCGGGGGCTGCGGGATACGTGGCATCGACTACTTACTTTTTTGAGTTTATTTGAAAAGTAAGTAAGGAAGATTCAAGACTAATGTGACCCTTAGCCTGATTCTCCGATTCAACCTAAGGCTCGGGGGCTACTCCATATGGAGTGCGATTTTTCGATCGCACACCATACCAAAGGAGTAATTCGGGGCATGAGCACCTCATAGCTTCGATGCAGCCAAGAAAGTACTCGAAGAAGAACTTCAGGATGGAGCTTCAAAAGAAGCCGAAGACTACTTCGAAAGTACACGAGAAGCCTGCAGTGCTCAGCTACGAAGAGCTCGGGGGCTTGTCAGACCTGGGGTTACGGGACTGTGTACATAACGTAGTTTAAACAGGATTAAGAGATAAAGCCTGTCTTATCTCTTATTTTAATTATTTTCTACTCGTCAGAATAGGAGATAAAGCTAGTCGATACAGAAGGAAACTACTCGAGTTATACCCGAGTACGATTCCTTGGCTAGTATTGGGCTAGGATTCTTGTAACCCTGTCCTCCCGAATATATAAGGGGGGCAGGGACCCATTCAAAATACAACATCAACACCCAAGGCAATACAAACCACCATACAGGACGTAGGGTATTACGCATCTCGCGGCCCGAACCTGTCTAAGTCTTGTGTTCCTTGCACCTTCGAGTTCTTGATCTCGGCATCCCCACACCTAAACTTACCACCTTGGGTATACACCTTGGTGGGCAGCCGGTAAAACACCGACATGGGCGCCGGCCACCATGGGAGCTATTCCCAAGCTTTGCAATTTAGTCCCCTAGAAATCTTGTAATTCCTGCAGTTTTTCGTGTGTGGCAAACTTTGCAGAAAACCTCCTAGATCTATTTCATCTTTTCAACCCAGCCCCACCCATGGTATTTTTTAGATCTAACCCTAAATTTTTCTTTATTTGCGAGCACTATTTTCTGTGTCTTGCAGATCTTCCTTGGTAGCCCCTGAAATCTATAGTTAAGTACGTAGAGGTCCTTACAACCTTGATTCAAGCATAGTTTCCGCGTTTTAGATCCGTTTTAATCCGTTCTTTTTGCGTTAGTCTTCTAAAACCCTAAGCTATCATTTTGTAGCATTTTTGTACCATAGTTCCTATTTTTGAAAATGAAATATAGATTTAATTTGATTAATATCCTCTCATCTAGTTTTTCCAATTAAAGTCCAATTAAGTCTTTACTCCGGTCTTCATAATTAATGTTAATTTGATTAATATCAACTTAAATATGTTTTAGTTATAATTTATTTAGTTCAACACAAACTATAAAGTTTGACGTTTAGATGCTCTCACCAGTTTCTTTACTAATTAATTGTTTAACTAGGATAATTTGTACATATACAATTATATATGAAATTTGACTAAGTTGTACCTCATCTTTATGAATGCAAGTATAATATGAGTTAATTATAAATAGGGAAATTCTCTTTTGAATATCTTTTACATTAGTTTTCTAAATTTAAAATAAATGAAATCCTATAGTTCTTTTATTTCTTTTATAATACAAATCTTCTGATAGTTGTTTCTTATCAACCCTAGCTCCGTTTTCCGTGTTTCTTGCACCCTCTTAACCGTTGCAGCGAGAACTATCCTTTCGTACGCTCGTTTAAAGCTTTCCTTTTGTTTGTTGAATCTGTTCTTAGTTGTTCTTGTTTGTTTGCTTGCTTGTATGCTTGCGTCCGATGATTGTGTGATGTTAGAAGGAGGGCGACCCAAAAGATTTGAAGACTTAGAGTTTCAAGAACTAGAGTTGAAGACTCTGAGAAGCTATTCTCTAAAAGTAAGGTAAGTGTTTTCTTGATCATGCTTTTTTCCTAATAATCGTAATAAATATAACTTTCTTTTATGCATGCATGTGTCTTAACCTGATGGATCCTAATTAAGGATATGCCTAGTCTTTATGATCATTACTTGTCAACCTGGGTTTTATTTTATTTGTTGGGTAGCTTCTGCTTAGTTGCTATAATTGATTCTGGTTTGGGATTAATATATAACCATGATGACAACAATGATGATGTCACACCTGTTTTATCCATGTTCATGCTCTTTGTGTTGTTAATCACAAGACTATATGTTTTAATCGGAACATGGAAAACCACCCAGGAAAATAGTGCAACCACAATACTATATGGCTCTGGTCTTGGCTAATTAATTAAAAACTCTAGCTTATGATAGTCTTATCGAAAGGGCAAGAGGGGTTGCATGGACGAGGTATAGCTTGGTTCTCTTGAGGCTTTGATATGTGGTCCTTGGCTAAGGCACTTCCTCAATAGGGAGAGTTATGACCGCTTTGACTTGAAACCTTAGCGGATTTTTATGAGTTAGGGAATCTTTGTAAAGGTCTCGTAGTGAATCCCTTACTACTCACCTCAGAAGTGTTTAAGAGGCTAGCTGCCTCGGGCAAATTGGGACACACGAGTTGTGGGTAAGTGTACAATCTTTGCAAAGTGAAAACTAATATATCAGCCGTGCTCACGGTTGAGAGCGGCTTGGACCATCATATGATAATTGAACTTGAAGTTGAATTAAATCGTCAACCACATATATGGTTTTGGATACGCTTATGCTGCATCTCTTCTCTCTCTTTTAGTGTGGGTTTTGGTATGAACTTATACTTAGTAATCAGGTGCTAATAAAACTTGACCAACTAAAATTGCTTATCGCAGTAAGCCAGTCAGTCTTTCCTTGCTTTTGGCCTTCATGTCATATAATTCCCAACACTTGTTGAGTACCAACTGTGGCAGAACCAACCTGAATTACACCGGCTCAAATACGCAAGTCCTTTCTCAAGGGCTCCAACGTACTTCAAACGGTGTAACCCCTTGGCCTGTCGGGTAACGTCCCGATAAACCACCAAAAGCAGGAAACAACAAGGTACCTGGCACGAAGGCGAGTCCAAAGATATACATGCCATTACACTTTACATCACAGGCAGATATATTACATATGCATATAAAAGTAACATTAGTGTCCAACGAGGGACATTATTACAAAATGGTTTAAGTCTTAAGTAACAGCAGTGGAGTTTGGAAACACGAACACTGTACACGTTGTTATTACAGATATCATGCTAGCCCTGGCATGATATTACTCGGCAGAATCTGTGTTGGCCGGGTACGGATCCCACTCCACGGACCAACCATCAGGCAAAGGGTAGGGCCACGGTGTAATGAAGGCTGGCTCATCAGGGGGATTACCTAAAGGAGATAGTTACAAAGCAAGATTGAGTATGCTAATACTCAGCAAGACTTACCCGCTCATGGTATACTTAGCCATGTACCTAGACTTATGTAGGCTTTTCAGGTTTTGGGTAGAGTTTTTAGCTGAAAAGCAACAAAGAGTAGATCCTTATTTTCAACTTTTAGTTTTCAGGTTCTAGTTGATTAACCATTCTAGGTAAGCACCTATAAATACTCAAAACATGGTAGAATCTTTAATCAAACATCATCTTTGATAATCACAAAGTTGCTCTTCTTACTCTATGTGGCAAAGGGATTAAGCAGTCTCAATCTCCGCGAGAAACGGACGATTCTTGAATCGAATTTCAAAACCTTGCAAGGGTAAACCTAACACACACGCTTGGAACACCAAAGGGTCGTTCTGAAGCAACCGTTTGCCTTTCATTCCGACTTGTGGATCAGACCCACCACAAGCGACTGTAGGACCATACGCACTTCCAAAGTGCAGGACGTACGTCTGTAGCGCGACTACAAAACCCGTACTCATGGTTGCCCAGCAACACGTATTCCTACACGTCGAACCAAGTAACCAAAAGAACCATATTTCACGGCATGTGGCTAGTACTTTCAAACGCTTAATCACCGCTACCACACACTGCGGCCTTATCCAGTTCAACAACACAGACGGGGTATCATCTGAAATATGATACTCCACATAATTCCCGTCCGTCATCCTTATAGTGATAACAGTAATGTAAACAGTACAGCTCCTATATCGCGCGAGTGACAGGGAATCACTCGACTTCTACCAGTCCTATAAGCAGAGCAGCTATTCGGACTCAAGTTCTAGTGTTCAATACATCGGTTCCTAGAATTATGCAACTAAGGTTTCCAAACAACTCCTAAGAACTTAATGCATAAAGATATACATAAATAATATAGTTTGCAGTGTAAATAAGATAGGGGTTATGTCCGAGGCTTGCCTTCTTGCGTAGGATTGGGAGCAGTAGGGTCAAAGTTATCCGAACTTTGGTTCGGAGCTTTAGTTAAACCTTCGACGGCGTTCCCGGGTTCTTCAGTTGATTCTTCTCCTTGTTCCAGAATGAGCTCGTAGTCACCGTCGGCGAGAGTAGTCGAGTCTATATAAGATGCACAGTTATAAGTTATGGAATGCATATACTTTTATCCCCGATAAAGTTGCAATCCAATTAAAAGAATATTACATTACAACAAACAACTTAACTACCCTGTACTGGGCAGTCATTTATCGAGTATTAATTATTTTATCTAGATACATTAAATAGCTAAGTTAACTCTACTAAGTATCTAACTAGTGGCATGGAGCAACAGGTTGGAGTGATGCCCAAAACTTAGTTAAATCATTTTATCTATTGCCTATACTATTTATTTATATGAATTCCATATTGATATTAAATTATGTACTTACTTATAACATGTTCAATGTGTTTTAGTTGTTTCCCACCTAATCTTAGGTTGGAAATTTAGCAATAGACTACACCATTATAGAACAGTACTAGGAAAATATTTTCTTGATTTTTGAGCATTTAAATTTATGATATTAATTAATTATACAAGGTTAACTTATGAATTAGTTGTAATTAAACTTATGTACTAAGAAATATCACTTAATGATAGGATAATTATTTTTCTTAAATTCCACATTTTAAAAGAAAATTAACCCAGCTAATTTTACATTTTCATCATTTTTCAATCAATTACTATGCATTTCCTACGCCTACAAGTAACTAAATTTAACATTTAATTTAGAATATAAAACATTCAGAAACTGAAGTTTATCTCTTAAGTAAAGTTGTAGATCTTTGACTAAGGATTCCAACAAATTTTAGTTTGCATTTTTATGATTTTTCCCTAGTTGATATAGAATTTCAAAGTTGGCAGCATAATTACACAAGGGGGTCCTTCGGGTACTATTCATCTGAGTCTAGGGCTGTGCAGATAGCCCCCTGAATTTTCAAGTCTTCTAACACGGTGTCCCTAAGCTGAAGGTAGACGCAGAGCAAGGAAAGGATGGCCGTGTTCCGGCGAGACAGGTCGCCGGCGGCGAGGTCCGAGCGGAGGAGAAGACTCAGGAACTCACGACGGTTCGGGTGCACCTCTTGTCGTAGGTCGTGGTGGTCGGAAGAAGAGATCCCGACGAGAGCCCGAGGCGGCGGCGGAGAGGTCACCGTCAACGGTAGTGCTCCGGCAGTCAACATCGACAGGGAACCTGCGCACGAGCTTCAGTAAGTCATGGGGAAGGTGTAGGTGCAACCAATTGGACGCATACGTGTCGGATTAGGGGTGACCGACGGAGACAGTAGCGGCGGCGGTGAGGAGGAATGCTGGCGAGCATCGGGGAGTCGATGTGCTAGACTAGAGAGCCAACGGATGGGTCGTGGAGCTTCACAGGGATGATGTAGTGAAGCGTCCCCCCATCAGGGAAGACTTAAAAGTGTTAATTTATCAGTCCCAGGAGGCTGATAACACTTTTATTACAACAGATGGTACATCACCGTACAACTCTTCGCGGTAATGGGCAGTGAAGCGCCACTATCGCGAGGATTACAACTAAAACCCACACCACTACACTAGTTACGAAAAGAGGATCATCAGAGTTTTGCGCCATGCGGAATCCAACGGTGGCCTCAACCACAGGCAAGACTGGGTGCAGGACGAAACCCTACTCGTTGTCTTCGGGGACGTAGTCTGGGTCTTCCACTGTAAAAGTAAGAATGGGGTGAGTACAGACGTACTCAGCAAGTCCAATCACACCCACGGAGGGGGATATAACAGAAATTAATGCAAAGGACGATCCAAGGGTACGGTTAGGGTTTGTTTGCGGAAAACTCGGTTATATGCAAGGGTTCCTTTTGAAAACATTTTCAAAACAAGTTTTCCAATACCAAGGAGCACACGATGTTGATCCACACAGGATCCAAGTTTTAATCTGCTACCGGACTCCCCGTCCGCCGTAGCACACGGCACAACTGCCGGACACTTTCCAAACAACTCACACCAGCCCATCCATTCCCAGAGAAACACTAGTTATGTGACCACACCATAACCTGCCCAATACCATGGGCACGGCTATTCGAATAGATTTTAACTCTGCAGAGGTGTGCAACTTTACCCACAGGTGGGGTACCACAGCACGGACACCTTGGTGCCGGTGCAGATCCCAACAAAGCCATTACCCACCTTAGCTAGGCCTGACTAGCCACCACGGGATCCATCAAGGGGTCATTCAACCTACCACCGAGGTTTAACCAGGGCATAAGTCACACAGAGCTTATCCCTTCTCCTTGATCACCCGTTGCTCTCAGCTCTCCTGATGACTATCAGGCTAACTAGTGGGATTTATGCTAAGCCGTTGCCCATACAACGGTCAAGTGGTTTGCACGACAGGAAGCTAGGTGAGATGTCACACCAACTTGGTCCTTAGGGGTGACAAGATGGATATCTCCCTTCCACGCTCAACCACACAGGTACGAGCACACCAACGGCAATTCACACAGAAATGCCATCCATCCCGTCTAACTCGTCTTTCAAAACCACATTGTATCCCTTCCCACACACACACATTTTCTTTATAAAATCAGGTGGTCAAGGTAGGGTTATCTCAAACAAGGGTGGCTATCCTACCATGTTTTCAGCACGCAAAACCATGCAATTTTATAAAACAGGCCACTGGGTTGTGTTCATAAAAATTAGGACAGAAACATGCATCAAAGGGCGGAGTTGAACTTGCCATCGTCAAACCCTTGCGGGAGGTCCTGATCGAAGCACTGCCCCTCGGGTTCGGGGTCGCAGAACTGGTCCTCGGTTGCTTGGTCGCAGTCGGGAACTCCTTCGTTCACTCCGTGTCCTACGACGCAAACAAACAGGCACGCAATCAAGCGAGAGAACTAAAAGCTTTTATCGTTGAGCTTGAATCGGAAATAATTTAGTTACGGAGGTAGGGGTAATATTTTTGGGTGGTTTCTTAATGGCATGGCTAGAACTATACTAGAAAGGGCGTGGTAAAGTTTCGGGTCGATCGGAGGTCGTTTCGCACATAAAATGACGAGCTAAAGGGGTTTCGGGTGGTCACACAGGGCTCTAGGGGTTTATTCGTAAGTATCTGGAAATAGCAGGGACCTTTTTGTAAATCCTAGAATTTCTCGGGGCATGCTAAAGAGTGCCAAGTATATCTAAGTTCAAGTATTGGAGGGTTCGTTTCGAAATAATAAAAAGAGTGAGGTCTCATTAGCAAAAGAAGTAGTTAAAGGACAGGGGGGGGGGGTTCTTTGGAAAAACAGGAAAGAGGGAGGGGTTTTGGGCAACAGCCCCCCCTTTCTTCCTCCTCTTGCCAGAGAAAAACAGAGGGGGAGGAGGGAGCTCGGCGCCGGCCCAAATCCCGGCGGCCGGGGCCATGGGGCGGCTCGGGTTTGAGGGGAAAAGGGAGAGGGGAAGGAGGGGATCCCATCCCTATTCTCACCTCGGGCCGAGGTGGAGCGAGGAGGCACGCCCACGGTGGGCAGCGGGCGGAGGAGGAGCTGTGGGCGGCGGCGGCGCTGGAGGCGAGGGAGGCGGCAGGCGGTGGCGGTGGAGGCCGTGGGGAGAAGAGGGCGGGGTGAGGGCCTATTTATAGGCCCCCAAAGGCGGCGGGTAGCGGTGGCCGGTGGGGAGGCCGGCGAGCGGCGCGGTACGCCTTAATGGCGGCCGTGTCGTGTCATTTGTGTCGCCGAGCGGTGGTGCGGCGAGGCCGAGGCGACGTGACGCGGGCACGTGGGGCGACGCTGTGCGACGGCGCGCGCGCGGCGGGGCGGGGCAGCGACGGGCGGCGCGGCACGCGCGGCACAGAGCGCGCGGTGGCGTGGCGTGGCGTGGCGTGGCGCAGCGGGCGGCGCGGCGATGCGGGGCCGGGCGTGCGTGCGGCGCGGCGAAGCGCGGGCCAGGGCGGGGCGCGCGCGCAGGCACGGCGCGGGCGGCGAGGCCGGGGCGGCGCAGCGAGCCGCGCGATTGCGCGCGCGTGCCGTGGCCGTGCGCGTGCGTGTACGCGTGCGTGCGCGCGGTCCGGCGGTGCGCGCGCGTACGGCGGCGTGCGCGCGAGAGCAGGAGCGCGAGGGCGCGTACGCGAGGAGAGGGCCGGTGGCGCTCGGGAGCAGAGAGAAGGAGGGAGAAGAGGGGAAAAGAAGAAAGGAAGGAAAGAAAGAAAGAAAGAAAAAGGAAAGAAATAGAAGGGAGAGAGAAAAAGAGAGAAGAGAAGAGAAGAGGGAGAAAAGGGAGGGGCGCGTCGGCGCCGGTCGCGGCGACGACCGCGGCCGGTCGGCCACGCGCGCGCGGGATTCGCGCGCCGCGCGAGAAAGGTCTTGCACCGGCGCAAATTGTGGGAAGCGGTCGCGCGTGGTCGTCGTGACGCGATGGCGAGGGTCGAGGTGGTGCGCGTGGGGGAGGCCGGGCGTTGTGTGGCACAGGGCGGGGGACGTAACGCGCACGTGTGGCAAAGGGGGTCAGGGTGTTACGGTGAATCAGTTTTTAGTCGGAACACCCTATCGCGTAGTTTAGGCTCGAGATTTTCAGGGTGTTACAAACCTACCCCACTTAAGTGAATCTCGTCCTCGAGATTCGGCTGGCTTCTAAACAGATGGGGGAATTCTTTCTTTAGGGCCTCCTCGCGCTCCCAGGTTGCTTCCTCTACTCCGTATCTGCTCCATTGAACCCTGCATATCCGTACTTCGGAATTTCTTGTCCTCTTAGCGACAGTGTCTAGAATTTTGACCGGTACTTCCTGGTACCGCAGATCCGGCTGCAGGTCTATTGTTTCTACCGGCACGTGTTCTCCCTCGGGTACTCTTAAACACCTTCTTAATTGCGAGACATGAAATACTGGGTGTATGTCTGACATTTCTTCTGGTAGCTCCAGTCGGTACGCTACTGCTCCGACTTTCTTCAGAACTCGATACGGTCCGATGTATCGAGGGGCCAATTTTCCCTGTACTTGAAACCTTCGCGTTCCCCGAATGGGTGAGACCTTGAGATAGACAAAATCATCTGGGTTGAAACTTATTTCCCGCCTCTTCTTGTCTGCGTAGCTCTTTTGTCGTGACTGGGCTGCTTTCAATTTCTCGCGGATTTCTGCTACTTTTTCTTCCGCTTCTTTTATGAGCGCGGGTCCTACTAGTGCACGTTCCCCAACTTCTGACCACATCAGGGGAGTTTTGCACTTTCTTCCATAGAGGGCTTCGAACGGTGACATGCCCAAGCTGGCTTGATAATATTGTTGTACGAAAACTCTGCATAAGGCAGACTCTGCTCCCAATCCTGTCCATAGGTCAAGACGCATGCTCTCAGCATATCTTCCATAATCTGGTTCACCCTTTCGGTCTGGCCATCCGTCTGCGGGTGATATGCGGAGCTGAAATCTAATTTGGTGCCCATGGCTTGATGCAAGCTCTTCCAGAATCTAGAGGTGAATTGGGTTCCTCTATCTGAGACAATTCTGCTGGGCACTCCATGTAATTTTACTATGTTTTCCACATAAAGCTTTGCCAGCTTTTCTCCACCGTAAGTGGTTGTACGGGTATGAAATGAGCCGATTTAGTGAGTCGATCCACTATTACCCATATGGAATCGTGTCCTTTCTGTGTTCTGGGCAGTCCCACTACAAAGTCCATTCCTATTTCATCCCATTTCCAAACCGGGATAGGCAAGGGTTGCAATAATCCTGCCGGCCTTTGATGCTCGGCCTTGATCCTTTGGCAGGTATCACAATGTGCCACAAATCGTGCAATATCCGCTTTCATTCCATTCCACCAGTATTTTTGCCTTATGTCCATATACATTTTGGTGGATCCTGGGTGGATGGAGTAAGCCGAGTTATGGGCTTCGTCCATGATTAATTGCCGAAAATCTCCATTCTGGGGAACACAAATTCTATCCTCGTACCATAACGTCCCCTTATTGTCCACTCTGAAACCTGGCGCTTTGTTTTCTCCGGTTTGTTTGCGGATTTTCATTAACTCTTGATCCGATCGTTGGGCCTCTCTAATCCCATCTTCTAGTGTCGACTGAACGTTTAGCACTTGGCTGGAACCTCGAGGAACAATGTGCACATTTAATCGTGCCATTTCCTCGCGCAGATTGTCATCCTTGGGTCCATAGGATTTCCGGCTTAAGGCATCGGCTACCACGTTCGCCTTTCCGGGGTGATAATGGATTTCCAAATTGTAATCCTTAACCAACTCCAGCCATCTCCTCTGCCTCAGGTTCAAATCCGGTTGGGTAAAGATGTACTTCAGACTCTTATGGTCAGTGTAAATCTCACACTTATTCCCGATCAAGTAATGCCTCCAGATCTTGAGGGCATGCACTACGGCTGCTAATTCTAAGTCATGGGTCGGATAGTTCTGCTCGTGGTTCCGGAGTTGGCGGGAGGCATATGCAACGACTTTCCCATCTTGCATCAGCACACACCCTAATCCTTGTCGGGATGCATCACAATAAATGACAAAATCCCGATGGATGTCCGGTAGGGTTAGCACTGGGGCGGTTGTCAGCCTTTGTTTCAACTCTTGAAAACTTCTTTCACAACTTTCCGTCCAGGCGAACTTCTTCTCCTTCTTAAGAAGTTCCGTCATGGGTCGGGCTATCTTGGAAAATCCCTCGATAAATCTCCGATAGTATCCGGCTAATCCAAGAAAACTTCTGATTTCACTAACATTAGTCGGTCGTTGCCAGTTGGAAACTGCTTCGACCTTCTCTGGGTCCACGGCTACGCCTTCCGCGGTCAGGATGTGCCCAAGGAAAGCTACTCTTTCCAGCCAGAATTCGCACTTGCTGAACTTGGCATATAACCTATGTGCCCTCAGCTTTTCCAATACTACCCGCAGATGTTGCTCATGTTCCTGAATACTCTTGGAGTAGATAAGTATGTCATCGATAAAGACTACGACAAACTTATCCAGCTCGTCCATAAATACTTTGTTCATGAGGTTCATAAAATAGGCAGGGGCATTGGTTAGTCCGAAGGACATTACGGTGAACTCAAATTGCCCGTAGCGAGTGACAAAAGCTGTCTTAGGGATGTCACTTTCCCTAATCTTGAGTTGGAAATATCCTGACCTTAGATCGATCTTAGAAAAGTACTTGGCTCCTTTTAGCTGATCGAAAAGGTCATCAATCCTGGGGAGGGGGTACTTGTTCTTAATGGTAACCTCATTTAGTGCCCGGTAATCTACACACAACCTCATACTCCCATCTTTCTTCTTGACAAATAGGACTGGGGCTCCCCATGGTGACGAGTTGGTCTGACGAAACCAATTCGTTGCAGCTCTTCTAGTTGTTTCTTTAATTCCGTCAATTCGGATGCCGCCATCTTATAGGGTCTTTTGGCTATAGGGGAGGTTCCAGGGATAAGGTCAATGACGAACTCTATATCCCTATCCGGTGGCATACCGGGAAGCTCTTCGGGGAATACACCCGGGTATTCGTTTACTACCGGAACTCCTTCTAAGGGCTTGGCTTCCATGCTAAACATCATTGGGTCAAACTCACTATCCCGAGTATGGCAGATCACTCGTATCCCTTCGGGGTTTGTTAGGTGTACCACTTTGTCAGTGCAGCCTATGAGACCATTGTGTCGGCTTAACCAATCCATTCCAAGAATCACGTCTATTCCCCCAGACTTAAGTACTACCAAGTCTGCTAGAAATTCTACCCCACTTAAAGTGATCCTTACCCGTGGACAACCTATTTGACAATTGATGTCGCCCCCAGGCGTCCGGGTTAATAGGGGTGTAGCTAGTAGTTCCGTAGATATTTTGTGTTTTTCCACAAAACTTGAGGATATAAACGAGTGCGATGCCCCAGAATCAAATAGTACTGTTGCCAGAGCTGAGTTGACTAGGTACTCACCGAGCACTACTCCCTGAGCTTCCTGAGCCTCCTGCGCATCGATGTGATTGATGCGGGCTCGTCCAAACGATTGCTGGGGCTGCTTTGTCTGCTGGCTGTTATCGTTGTTGCGGACAGGCACTCGGTTGGCGCCGGTCAAGGCTGGTCTGGGTCCACTCACCGAGTTGGAGAAGGCTGATGTGGCCGGCTTGTTCTTGGCATAAGGGCAATTGGCGATGTAATGCCCTATTTCACGGCAGTTGAAACAGGCCCTAACATTGTTATTGTCGGGGGCGACCTGGCTTGTATTGCTCTGCGGGGCCCTCGTGGTATTCTGGCTCCTGGGCGGGGCCTGTGGTCCTGTCACTTGCGACTGAGTCCTATACTGCATCGGAGCCTGAGATCTTGGTGCAGTGTAATTGGAGTTTCTCGGCTTTTGGAAGCGGTCCTGCTGGCGGGCCTTGCTTTCCAGGAATTTGCGTTTGTTGTCCTTTCTTTCTTCAGCCTTGGCCCTTTCCGTAAGGATGGCCTTGTTCATCAGAGTGTTGAAGTCAGGGTAGATCTGAGGGGTGAGCAAGGTCCGGAGTTCTGGGCTCAGTCCTTTCTTAAACATATCCTGTTTCTTGTCATCGTCATTCACTTCCTCCGGTGCATAACGGGCCAACTCAATGAACCGGTGGGTGTACTCTTCCACCGTCATGCTTCCTTGTTGCAGTGCGCGGAATTCATCCGCCTTGCGCTTCATGGTGGCCGAAGGAATGTGATAGCGGCGGAACTCCCTTACGAATTCTGCCCAGGTGATGGTAGAGGCATCTTCGGCTGCGGCACAATAGTTTTCCCACCAGGATAACGCTGTTCCGGTGAGCTGGTGGGCTGCCAGAAGGACTTTATCCCGGTCCTGGCATTCGAATGGTTCGAGCTTCCTCTGAATCACTCGCAACCAGTCGTCAGCATCCAGCGGGTTGCAGGATCCGGCGAAGGTAGGTGGCTTGGTCCTTAGAAAGGCCGTCAGCTTATCGTTCATATTCTGCCCTCGTGGCTGCCGGTTAATGAGGGCATTCGCCAGAGTCTCCAGTATGAGGGTCTGATTATGGATGATCTGCGCCAGGTCTCCGAGAGGTGGGGGTGGTGGTAGTTGTTCTCCTTCTTGACTTCCCCCTCGGTTCTGGCTTACTTCCTGTTCTCCTTGGGGAAGATCTTGTTCAACGGGATGTGCTCCGACACTAGCAGCTACGGGGTTCCGGCCACGGGAGGCCCTCGCGACATTCCGGGGGTCACCTGTTGATCGGGTAGATTGGGGTTACGTTTATGTGATGTTTAAGTTGTTTAATTCGTATATATATAAGGCAGAATCTACCTCCTGCCGGTACTCATATAAATAATCAGCACACAGCAAACCAGCACACAACATCACAAACAACAAGCACCAACCATTTTATTACTGCAAAGGGGTACAACTTAGGGTAAGGCTAGGTCTCGTACTACTCGTCTGGATCAGGCACAACAAAAGTGGCTGGGGACACATCACTAGGGTGGCGCCGGTCCTTTACTCGCGGGGCAGGCCTTCTTCTGGGGCGGAGAGCGCGAGTGATCCTTGCTCGCCGTTCTCCGGGTTTCCATTGGTCGAGGGTTGCGCTTCAGCATCCCTTTCGACGGCGGCAGCAGAGCTTTCAGGGTTCCCGGGTGGGGCTTGTGTGTTTCCAAAAAGGGGTCCCCATCCTATGATGGGCGTCCCGAGTAAGACATGGTCCTCCCCAATTGCCGGGACTGGTGTCCCACTTCGGGTCCAATCTTGCATGCGCCGGTCTCGGGCTTGCCTGAGGCTTTCTTGGGCGACTGCTTCGTTACTGACCGCGGCTGCGGCTCTTGCCTCGGCATGGGTGGCTCGGATCTGCTGTATCCTCACCGCGAGCTCTGCTTGCTCGGCTCGATGGGTCTGCTCCCTTAGAAGGTTGGCTTGCTCATCAAAGAGTTGGTCCAGGGCGGCTAGGTAGGTAGCCACTTGGTACAGGGGGCCTTCTTCGTGGCGACGTCGCTCCAGGTTTCTCATGCGTGCCTCCCAGACTGGGGTTCTGATGGCCGGCGGGAAGAACTTCGCTGGCGTGGGGGCGAGGTGTTCTTCAAAAATCCGGCAAAAATAACGGAGTGCTTTTCTGATGGCCAGGGGGTAGGTGTCTTGGTGTCTAAATCCGGTGGCGGTCGCTCGCCAAGGCTGGATGTCGGGGTAGCGGTTGCTCCTGGCGATGACCAGGATCACCCTGCAGCGGAGGGTACCATGGTGCTCGTACTCTCGGCTGTAGTACCTTGGGCGTTCTGTAACGCCAAGGTCCTCCAGGGTGTTGATTAAGAGGCCGGGAAAGCCAGGTGCTGCTTGGCAATCGCCCTGGGTCCATCCTTCCTCAGCCATCTGAAACATGAACAGGGTAAACAAATTTTGTGCAGGTACAACGAGGGAGTAGATAACATTTATTATTGCAACATGGGGGGGTACAGTTTCCAGGGGCACGGGGTTATTAGGGTCGGGTTCTAGCTTGGAGTGCTAATCCTATTACGGGGATTCTTCCTCAGTCCTGATAGAGCGCTTCTTTATTGGAAGGAACCGATCCATCTCGTTCTCGGTCTGAGTACCCTTGTCCCAATGGGTTTCCATGGGTTCTTCTTCTTCTTCCTCGATCCATCCACCTATTCCGTTGCGGTTCTCGTATTCTTGCATCTGGGCTTGGAGGGCGGCTAAGGAATGCTCGGCGTTTGCAGCTCTTGTCCGTTGTTGCTCCAGCTCCTGGGTTATCCTCTCAATCCCACGGATTAGCTGCTTCAGTTGCGCCGACTGTTCGCGGCAGAGTGCATCCAAGCCAGTAAGGTAGATGGATAGGTGGGAGACCGTATCTTCTAGGTCTTCTTCTTCTCGTCCAAGTCCCCTCATTCGGGCAATCCAAGTGCGTCCTCTCCCCTCAGCGGGTGGGAAAAATCCCATGGGGGTCCGCTGAAGGTGGCGCCTGTAGAGCACACGCAGCCGTCGCAGGGCTTTACGAGCGGCCTTTCGATAGGTGTCGGGGAAGCGGAAACTAGCAGTGGAGATGAACCAAGGGTCCACATCAGGGTAGCGGGTGCTTCTTTCTACAAAGACCATTACATCGCACCGAAGGGTGCCTCCGGCGAGGTACTCACGGTAGGCATACTCCGGTGGTTCCATAATACCGACGCGTTCCAGGCTGAGCAATAGCAACTTGGGAAGGCCGGGCTCTGCGTGGCAGATTCCGCTAACCCATCCATTGCCAGCCATCTGGAACAAGGCAAAGACCAGTGGTGAGTGTTTGTGCAGAAAATTTCTAAATCGGGACAAGTTCTAGGGCCTGAAAAGGGGTCTCGTTCCTAGGGTCACGTCCTACGGCCAGCCTACGGCTCTGATACCACCTGAAGCGTCCCCCCATCAGGGAAGACTTAAAAGTGTTAATTTATCAGTCCCAGGAGGCTGATAACACTTTTATTACAACAGATGGTACATCACCGTACAACTCTTCGCGGTAATGGGCAGTGAAGCGCCACTATCGCGAGGATTACAACTAAAACCCACACCACTACACTAGTTACGAAAAGAGGATCATCAGAGTTTTGCGCCATGCGGAATCCAACGGTGGCCTCAACCACAGGCAAGACTGGGTGCAGGACGAAACCCTACTCGTTGTATTCGGGGACGTAGTCTGGGTCTTCCACTGTAAAAGTAAGAATGGGGTGAGTACAGACGTACTCAGCAAGTCCAATCACACCCACGGAGGGGGATATAACAGAAATTAATGCAAAGGATGATCCAAGGGTACGGTTAGGGTTTGTTTGCGGAAAACTCGGTTATATGCAAGGGTTCCTTTTGAAAACATTTTCAAAACAAGTTTTCCAATACCAAGGAGCACACGATGTTGATCCACACAGGATCCAAGTTTTAATCTGCTACCGGACTCCCCGTCCGCCGTAGCACACGGCACAACTGCCGGACACTTTCCAAACAACTCACACCAGCCCATCCATTCCCAGAGAAACACTAGTTATGTGACCACACCATAACCTGCCCAATACCGTGGGCACGGCTATTCGAATAGATTTTAACTCTGCAGAGGTGTGCAACTTTACC
Organism: Panicum hallii; assembly: GCF_002211085.1. Classification (NCBI taxonomy): domain Eukaryota; kingdom Viridiplantae; phylum Streptophyta; class Magnoliopsida; order Poales; family Poaceae; genus Panicum; species Panicum hallii. The sequence continues at coordinate 13,034,770 of NC_038047.1, read as the reverse complement.
CACAGGTGGGGTACCACAGCACGGACACCTTGGTGCCGGTGCAGATCCCAACAAAGCCATTACCCACCTTAGCTAGGCCTGACTAGCCACCACGGGATCCATCAAGGGGTCATTCAACCTACCACCGAGGTTTAACCAGGGCATAAGTCACACAGAGCTTATCCCTTCTCCTTGATCACCCGTTGCTCTCAGCTCTCCTGATGACTATCAGGCTAACTAGTGGGATTTATGCTAAGCCGTTGCCCATACAACGGTCAAGTGGTTTGCACGACAGGAAGCTAGGTGAGATGTCACACCAACTCGGTCCTTAGGGGTGACAAGATGGATATCTCCCTTCCACGCTCAACCACACAGGTACGAGCACACCAACGGCAATTCACACAGAAATGCCATCCATCCCGTCTAACTCGTCTTTCAAAACCACATTGTATCCCTTCCCACACACACACATTTTCTTTATAAAATCAGGTAGGGTTATCTCAAACAAGGGTGGCTATCCTACCATGTTTTCAGCACGCAAAACCATGCAATTTTATAAAACAGGCCACTGGGTTGTGTTCATAAAAATTAGGACAGAAACATGCATCAAAGGGCGGAGTTGAACTTGCCATCGTCAAACCCTTGCGGGAGGTCCTGATCGAAGCGCTGCCCCTCGGGTTCGGGGTCGCAGAACTGGTCCTCGGTTGCTTGGTCGCAGTCGGGAACTCCTTCGTTCACTCCGTGTCCTACGACGCAAACAAACAGGCACGCAATCAAGCGAGAGAACTAAAAGCTTTTATCGTTGAGCTTGAATCGGAAATAATTTAGTTACGGAGGTAGGGGTAATATTTTTGGGTGGTTTCTTAATGGCATGGCTAGAACTATACTAGAAAGGGCGTGGTAAAGTTTCGGGTCGATCGGAGGTCGTTTCGCACATAAAATGACGAGCTAAAGGGGTTTCGGGTGGTCACACAGGGCTCTAGGGGTTTATTCGTAAGTATCTGGAAATAGCAGGGACCTTTTTGTAAATCCTAGAATTTCTCGGGGCATGCTAAAGAGTGCCAAGTATATCTAAGTTCAAGTATTGGAGGGTTCGTTTCGAAATAATAAAAAGAGTGAGGTCTCATTAGCAAAAGAAGTAGTTAAAGGACAGGGGGGGGGGGTTCTTTGGAAAAACAGGAAAGAGGGAGGGGCTTTTGGGCAACAGCCCCCCTTTCTTCCTCCTCTTGCCAGAGGAAAACAGAGGGGGAGGAGGGAGCTCGGCGCCGGCCCAAATCCCGGCGGCCGGGGCCATGGGGCGGCTCGGGTTTGAGGGGAAAAGGGAGAGGGGAAGGAGGGGATCCCATCCCTATTCTCACCTCGGGCCGAGGTGGAGCGAGGAGGCACGCCCACGGTGGGCAGCGGGCGGAGGAGGAGCTGTGGGCGGCGGCGGCGCTGGAGGCGAGGGAGGCGGCAGGCGGTGGCGGTGGAGGCCGTGGGGAGAAGAGGGCGGGGTGAGGGCCTATTTATAGGCCCCCAAAGGCGGCGGGTAGCGGTGGCCGGTGGGGAGGCCGGCGAGCGGCGCGGTACGCCTTAATGGCGGCCGTGTCGTGTCATGTGTGTCGCCGAGCGGTGGTGCGGCGAGGCCGAGGTGACGTGACGCGGGCACGTGGGGCGACGCTGTGCGACGGCACGCGCGCGGCGGGGCGGGGCAGCGACGGGCGGCGCGGCACGCGCGGCACAGAGCGCGCGGTGGCGTGGCGTGGCGTGGCGTGGCGCAGCGGGCGGCGCGGCGATGCGGGGCCGGGCGTGCGTGCGGCGCGGCGAAGCTCGGGCCAGGGCGGGGCGCGCGCGCAGGCACGGCGCGGGCGGCGAGGCCGGGGCGGCGCAGCGAGCCGCGCGATTGCGCGCGCGTGCCGTGGCCGTGCGCGTGCGTGCGCGCGGTCCGGCGGTGCGCGCGCGTACGGCGGCGTGCGCGCGAGAGCAGGAGTGCGAGGGCGCGTACGCGAGGAGAGGGCCGGTGGCGCTCGGAGCAGAGAGAAGGAGGGAGAAGAGGGGAAAAGAAGAAAGGAAGGAAAGAAAGAAAGAAAGAAAAAGGAAAGAAATAGAAGGGAGAGAGAAAAAGAGAGAAGAGAAGAGAAGAGGGAGAAAAGGGAGGGGCGCGTCGGCGCCGGTCACGGCAACGACCGCGGCCGGTCGGCCACGCGCGCGCGGGATTCGCGCGCCGCGCGAGAAAGGTCTTGCACCGGCGCAAATTGTGGGAAGCGGTCGCGCGTGGTCGTCGTGACGCGATGGCGAGGGTCGAGGTGGTGCGCGTGGGGGAGGCCGGGCGTTGTGTGGCACAGGGCGGGGGACGTAACGCGCACGTGTGGCAAAGGGGGTCAGGGTGTTACGGTGAATCAGTTTTTAGTTGGAACACCCTATCGCGTAGTTTAGGCTCGAGATTTTCAGGGCGTTACAGTATGGTCCTGCAGTCGCTTGTGGTGGACCTGTCCACGAGTCGGAATGAAAGGCAAACGGTTGCTTTGGAACAATCGTTGGATGTTCCAAGCGTGTGAGTTAGGTTTACCTTGCAAGGTTAAAATTCGATTCAGAATCGTCCGCTTCTCACGAGGGTTGAGACTGCTTATCCCTTTTGTCACATTGAGTAATAAGAGCAATCATATGATTATCAAAGATGATGTTTGACCAAAGAGTTTACCATGCTTGAAGAGCTATAGGTGCTCATCTAGATTGAATAATCACCTAGAATTTGAAAGCTAAAAGTTGAAAATAAGGATCTACTCTTAATTGCTTTTCAGCTGAAACTAAACCCAGAACTATTAAAAGACTTCATAAGTCTAGTTATGGGCTAAAGTATACCCAATCCCGGGTAAGTCTTGCTGAGTATTAGAATACTCAGCCTTGCTAGTTTTATGTTTTTCAGGTATAGTCCTTGAAGACCCTACTCTTTCCCTGCCTTGGCCCTGTGCTTTTCCAGAAGATTGGTCCGAGGAATGGGATCTGTCCCCGGCCAATACCGATGATCTCGAGTGATGTCGTGCCTGGGCTTAACATGACATTCATTTTGACGATGTGCTGTAGATCATCGCGTATGTTTCCGCTGCCAAAAACCATAGTTTTAACAGTTTGTAATCATTTCTCTAAATTTGAATCTTCGTACTTCTTTTGGAAACTCTTGTAATGTAAATCCCTGTAATGTAAAAATGTGATGGTGATTGTATCTCTGGACTCACCTTCGTGTGAGGTAACCTTATTTGATCCTATGTATCGGTGGTTTATCGGGACGTTACCCGACAGGCCAAGGGATTATACCGTTTGAAGCACGTTGGAGCCTTTTGGAGTGGACTCGCGTACTTGAGCCGGTATAATTCAGGTTGGTTCTGCCACATCTCGTACCGAGATTTCAGGAATGATATGATGAGAGGTTAGATACCTAAGAATTTTTCCTATTTGCTTGCTCTATTTGACACCTAGGGTGTCACAACCTTCCCCCCTAAAAGGAATCTCGTCCTGAGATTACAGGAATGATATGATGAGAGGTTAGATACCTAAGAATTCTTGAGGAAGTCCGGGAAGTTCTTTTGAAGATAGTCTTCGGTTTCCCAGGTAGCCTCTTCTTCTGTATGATGATTCCAGTGGATCTTAAACATTTTGACTGTTGCTTTTCTAGTACTTCTTAGCTTGGTATCTAAGATTCTGATTGGAAGTTCCTTATAAGAAAGATCGGGTTCGATGTCGATACCTTGTGTATTCACGATTTCGGTAGGAACACTGATACATTTCTTCAGCTGAGATACATACAAAACATTGTGAATAGCTGCTAGCGGAGGAGGAAGTTGAAGTCGATAAGATACGGGTCCACAAATTTCAAGGATTTCAAAAGGACCAACGTAGCGAGGAGCAAGTTTGCCCTTGATACCAAATCGTTGAACACCTCGAGTAGGAGACACTCGCAGGTATACAAAATCACCTACTTCAAACTGTATTGGTTTCCTCCTTTTGTCTGCGTAGCTCTTTTGTCTTGATTGAGCTGCTTTAAGATTATTCCGAATGATCTTTACCTTTTCCTCTCCCTCGTTGACGAGATCAAGTCCAAAGATTTCGCGTTCACCAGTCTGAGACCAATTCAAAGGAGTTTGCATTGGTGACCATATAAGGCTTCAAAAGGAGCCATTTTGATACTTGACTGATAACTGTTATTGTAGGAAAATTCCGCTAAAGCTAAGCATTTGTCCCAATGCTTGTTATACTGGATCACGCAAGCTCGAAGCATATCTTCTAAGATTTGGTTTATCCTTTCTGTTTGCCCATCGGTCTGCGGATGATATGCGGAGCTTCGGATTAACTTGGTTCCAAGAGTTTGTTGAAATTGCTCCCAGAAACGAGCAACAAATTATGCTCCACGATCAGAGATGATCGTTTTAGGTATCCCATGGAGACGAATGAACTGGTCTAGATATATTTCCGCATAATTCCTAGTAGTGTAAGTGGTATGTACTGGAAGAAAATGAGCAGTTTTAGTTAATCTATCCATAATCACCCAAATAGAATCATGCCTCCGCGAAGTATTAGGTAAACCTACAATAAAATCCATACTGATATCTTCCCATTTCCAATAAGGAATAGGTAGAGGTTGTAGCGTACCAGAAGTCCTTAAGTGACTGGCTTTAACTCTCTGGCAAATATCACACTCGGAGACGTACTTTGCTATTTCTCTTCTCATACGAATCCACCAGAAATTCTGTTTCAAATCCTGGTACATCTTCGTACTGCCAGGATGCGTAGCAAACTTAGATAAATGTGCTTCATCCATCATTTGCTTGCGAAGCTGATGGTTATTGGGTACAACTATACGTCCCTTAAACCGTAGAATTCCCTTAGAATCCTCTTGGAAACATTTATACTTCTCTTCTCCTTGGGCTAATTGTTGCTTGATAATTTTAACTCCTTTATCATGTTGTTGTGCCATAACGATACTATCTTGAAGTATAGGCTCAACTCTTATATGATTCAGACTGCCTTGAGGAATGATTTCCAAATTAAGTTTCCTCATTTCCTAGCAAAGAGTGTCGTTAAAGACTTCAACTGATAAACAGTGACAATGTGACTTGCGGCTAAGTGCATCCGCAACCACATTGGCTTTGCCGGGATGGTAGTGTACTTCAAGATCATAATCTTTTATAAGTTCTAACCAACGTCTCTGCCTCATGTTCAATCTGCTTGTGTAAAGATGTACTTTAGACTCTTATGATCCATATAAATATTGCACTTGGTACCCATAAGATGGTGTCTCCAAAGTTTAAGTGCATGTATAACGGCTGCAAGCTCAAGGTCATGTGTAGGATAATTCTGCTCATGTATCCGAAGTGCTCTAGAGGCATATGCAATTATGCGGTTATCCTGCATTAGTACACATCCCAGTCCGGTGCCTGATGCATCACAATAGACATCAAAAGGTCTGGATGTGTTTGGCTGAGCCAAAACTGGAGCAGTGGTAAGATATGCTCTTAGAGTGTGAAAAGCTTCTTCACATTTCTCATTCCAGGAGAATTTCACTCCTTTCTTCAACAGCTCAGTCATGGGCTTAGCTATACGGGAGAAATCTGGAATGAAAAGACGGTAGTAACCAGCAAGACCAAGAAAACTGCGAATTTGATGGACCGAAGTAGGAGGTTTCCAATCCATTACTTCCTGAACTTTGCTTGGGTCAACGGATATACCATCCTTGGAAATGGTATGACCCAAAAATTTGATGGTATCGAGCTAAAATTCACATTTAGAGAAT